>NC_085140.1:425448058-425748058 GCF_024139115.2 Armigeres subalbatus | reverse complement strand
CTTCCCTGCATAATAATAAAGTTTGGTTGGAAGCTATATTATGTATCGGATTGTTATGACTACTCACATGGCTGAGGAAATCGTACTTGCATCTTTCCGGGAAACAACTGTCTGCCATGACCTCGTACTCCCGATTCAATTCCAGTTCTATCAAAAACCAATTTTGATTTGTTAACATTTTGAATAAACTGATATATGATAAAACAAAACTCACATTTTGCTCTCATGTCGATTCATCATGGATATCGTTCCGTCGGCTTTCAGACTGTATTGGGCTGTATTGCATTTACTTCCAAACTGGAATAGGTTGGGATATTTCTCTTGTTCATACCACATACCAAGAAATGCACGAGTGTTGAAGTCTTTTACTACTGGCATGGACGGACATGAGCCAAGTGATATGATTTGTCCGGTAATTGGAAGAAAATAAGGCAACATAATCCACCAGGATCTGATAATATGACTGGAAGAAAATATATGAAACACAGTATATGAAACAAGTCTGTATAGTCTGCACAAATCTAGTGGCGTTGTGCCAAGGGGTGGGACGCTGAGCACAATGTTCCAAGCACACTTTTTTACCATGCATTGGAACACTGTTCAGCAATAGGGAACACTCAATTCACAAATTGTGGCACACAGTGGCACACTTTTGACATTGACATTTGCAGAATGTCAGAAACCGGCAACCTTGCCAACTGTTGTCATTCTTTTCCCGCTTTTCTCAAACATCTGAAGTGAGCATCTCGCTGTTGAAATATTTTTGTTTCTACGCTTAGTTTTTCGGGGCGAATCGTTTATTTTTATGTGAAAAGAGATGCAAGTGTTAATTTATCAACACTGAAGATACACTAGGCGTGAATTTAAACCTAATTTTGAAACAATCATCTCTGTGGCTTGTTTGAGTTTGCATGGGGAAGAGGATTCGTCGGGGAAGAAAGACAGTCTTGGCCTATATAGTATACATAAGGAAAGATCGTTTTGGGTGTTGTTGTTGTTTGTTGAAAACTAGAATCACTAATCACCGTATAATCAAGTAGAAAGGTATTTGCCTTTTTATCTTCTCCCTTCTCTTGTAATATCCCGTCAAATTTTACTTCTATGTATATATGTACCTATTTCTGAAGCAGTTCACTGGGATTTCTGTACACAAAATCTAAAATCCTTTGCCAACTACCGTTGTTTCCCGTAATTTGAAAATGAATGAACTTGAAGTTCCTTGGGAAGTTAGCCCGTTTGCCAAGTTTACAAGCAATGGAAGTATAAATTCATTCCATGGCAAAGATGCCTATATGTCATGTGTCAGCAGGCAAGATGTTTTGCAAAAAATGGCCCTTGTAGGTCGTATGAGGAGGCGCTAGCTTTATCACTTGCCACGCTACAGTATATATATGCAGTAAAAACTGTATGATGATTAATTTCGCTAATCTAACAATAACTTTGAGGCGTTTTTCGAACGATGAACGTTTTCACCTCTTCCATTCCGGTTAGTCGGTGAAAATTACGATTGCGTTTATTTTTCACGTTTGACAGAAGTCTAATGTTTGTATTCGAACAGTGCTGCCAGACTTTATCGTTGTTTCCGTGTTTTTGTCAACCACAATACGTGGCACATTGTGGCACACCGTGGAACAAATATTAAAATGAACACAATTTGAATTGTGCTCAGCGACCCTCCCCTTGCGTTGTGCATTTAATTTAACCCTTCAAAATGGTATTTTTTTACCGCAACGCTGTTCTCAGTGTATGGACCGTAACGTTCTAGGAGACCCTTCCACTCCCACATCCTAAAGTGTTATGTAGGCGAACTGTTCTGCATTTCATCTCATAGCTCCCATTTCCATCCAATCAAAAACAAAGCAATGGAAAGGAATTTGATTTGTTTCTTATATTTGTGATTTTTTTCAGCAGTGAGCATGCGTGTTAGCAAAAAGAAGCTGTGGTAGTAGCGGATTGTGTTAAAATCATAATCGGAGAAACGAAATGAAAGCATGGATTATTTGAATGAGATTTGAACTTCTAAATCGAAGCAATCGGCGTTCGAATAGTAGGCGCCCATTAGCACACGAATATGAACTCGATTGACAGAATAAAACAAAGAATGAGACGATACTAATTCGAATATTGGGGAAGATCCATAAAGTACGTCACGCAAAAATTGGCGATTTTCAACCCCCCCTTCGTCACACTTTTTGTATTGAAACCAGTGGTGGAAATCTGCGAATCTTACTCACAAAACAAGAAGTAGGCAATGCAAAAGACTCGCGAACATTTGTTTTGCCTTTTTCTTGCCTACCTTCTGCTTGCACAGAAAACAAAAAAACGAACCCCGAAAAATGTTCGTGAAGCTTCGCGAGTCATTCGAGTTAATTTGCTAAAAGTCATAAAACAACCTGGGAACTTATTTCTCACTGATGTTCGAGCAAGAACACAATTGTTTATTGTTATTGTGTTTATGTCAAGTCAAATCTATCCATTGTATTCGAAGTAATCACAAAAACTCGCGACCGTGTTTTTACTCCCGAACAAAATACAAACCGGCTTTTTGTTTTTGCTCTGCCCGTACTCGCGAACAAAGCAAGCGCCAGAAAAATGCAGGCAGTAGGTTCACGCGAGTATGGCATTTTTGGTAGGCCCAAACACACTCTTTTCTTACTCGTGAAGCGAGTATTTCCACCACTGATTGAAACTCTAAAATTGTTGTATGAGTCGTCACGCTGCTCGGAACCCCCCCTCCCCCCTAGGAGCGTGACGTACTTTGTGGATGGCCCCTTGGGTACATCTTCTATGTATCATTAGAGCTACTCGTTCTGTCAGAGCATACATGTGAGTACACAGCCCATGATAATTCAGATATTCGACGGATGTCCTAAGGATATTCGCTCGGGCCCGACATGGCGCGGTTGGTACCTGGTCATGATTCGGGGTATTTTTTTGTGTAAAAGAGAAAAAGTAGGAGGAGTAAGAAAAAGAGATAAGAAATGCTCTCCGGTGGAAATAGACGGAGGAGCAAAGGTACAAGATGATATAAAAAAAAGAAGAAAATAAAAACAGAAAAATGCGATGAAAGAAATTGAGAAATGCTCTCCGGTGGAAATAGACGGAGAAGCAAGAGTACAAGATGATCTAAAAAAAAGGAAGAAAAAAAGAAAACACAGTTTTGAACTTTGGTAGTGATGGACAGAGTACAAGGACAAAAAAAAAGAAAGAAAGAAAGGAAACAGTTGGCCTTTGCCTGAGATAGACGTAGAGCCACAAAAATAATATGAAATGCAATGAAAAAGAACGATAGTTAAAGATTTTCTGATTTTGTTGTTTGATCGATGTTTTTGGGACTAGATAACTAACATGACAGAAGCGACCACAGAAGCGACGAGATTGGAGCTGTTTTTTCTTAGTTTTGCGATGAGATGAATATATGTTCAGTGAGATGGAAAATGCAACAGTTCCCCTAATTTGTGAATGTGCCCACCAGTGGTGTTTATATTTTTATTTGAAGCTATCGACAAGATCTGTATAGGGCACTGCACGGAAACATCTCTTTCTCTTTTGTTCTTCATAAATTTTGACGTTTACTGGCCTTGTTGTTGTCTAATTTCTTTGCAGCGAAAAAGAGACAAAGCAATCCGTGCATAGAGTCCTAGAAGAAGAGTAACGTCAAGTGTCACGTTTGACAGGTCTCCTGCTCGTTTGGAATGCGCATTTGTATGGAACTGACAGACCATTCTGTTCCAATTCTGACACTTGACGACACTGTTATTATAGTCACTGTATCCGTGCAGTGCCCTATTCGGCACAAGAGAAGGCACCCCACTTGCATGATGCATCTTTCACAATCGTAGTCACAGGGCGAATTTCGACTTTTGCATTTATTTTGACAGTTCATAAATAAAAATAAACACAAAATGAAAAAAGTTTCGTATTTTTCCATCGAATCGTTGAATATTATTTAAAAAATGCCGAAAACCATGGATATTTCTATTGTTTCAACTGCAGGTAAATTGAAATATACTTATATAGTATCCTTTAAATTATCCTAATTTTAATAATTTCCCAGAACTGGAAAACCCCTTCGAGTGCGCCGACATCAAGACTGAACCACCGGATGATTTAATAGCGGAATCGGACGTTGGTTTTCCGCAGCTTTCGAGGAAAGTGTACAGCATGGCTGAAGCAGCGGTACAAACATCCCGCCGTAAGAATATAAACCGTGGCGTTCAGGTGGATCTTCAGTTGATTCCGAGGGAAGTGCTAGGAAACATTCAATCCGGAAGCTATGTGGAAGAACCACTAGGACCGCTTCTGGCAAAGGAGGCTTTTGAAAAACAGTGTCGTATCTGCTTGCGAGAGTTTTCCGGATCCAGTTTAGCCTACATAATGTTTCCTCAGAAAACGAAAATCCTAGCGGCGCTGGGGATCAAAGTTTATTTGGGTGATGCCTATCCTTTTATTTGCCGAACGTGTTCAAAGCTGGTTGATATGATTTATGACTTCCGGAATACTTGTTTGAGGGCTCGAAATTTGCTGGCAAACGAAAGGAGGTCGATTCCTGGGAAGAGCTGGGACAGCGATGAGAATCTGCAGATCATTGAAAACTGTAGGGTGATGCTGGAATCGCATCGGTTCGATATCGATGCTGCTTATCTAAAATCAACAAAAAGTTTTAACAAAAAGACAAAAATTGATTCTGGATCGGACGATGCTAGAGTAAAACCAGAGTCCATAGCGGTGATCATGGTAGATAATGTGGATGAAGAGTTATTGGAGCCCATATCAGTAGAAGAAAGTTACGAGCTTGAGCCGAGCAGTAGTAGCTCGAGAGTGTTAGCTTTGAAGGTGGAACCAGTTTTATCGGATCGGAGCACCAGTTCTTTGGGAAATTGTGAGGACGTTGAGGATGAAGACTACAGTCCTCCGTCTGGGTCGGAATCGGATGAAAAGTTTGTTCCTATTCCGTCTCCACCGCCGAAGAAAAAGCGTGTGCGGATTGTAACAAAACCGTACAAAAAGCGTCAGAAGAAGGAGAAACCCCTAGACGAGAATGAGGAACTAGCTTTGGAGGATGCTCAGGATGGAAAGAAAAAGAAAAATGTGAAAGATCCGAAACGATCTCGGCGTGGAGCGCTTTGTGATTTTTGCGGCGATTGGGTTGAATACCACACCGTGGAGAGCCACCAGAATCAGCATTTAGGTGAGATTACTGAAATCTATTTAAATGGTTAGTTCATGACACTTTTGTAGGCCTTAAACCGTACGCATGTCAAATGGAAGATTGCAACATGTCCTTCTATTGTCGAAATTTGTTAATGAAGCACATTCGACGGCAGCACAATGCTGATGGTCCGGAATATCAGTATTGCGACATTTGTAAGCAGCGAATCAAAGGGCCTAAGGCGGCCCTTACCAAGCACCAGAGGATCCATACTGAGGAGAAAAACTATGTTTGTGCTGTCTGTGGTATGTTTCTGATCTTGAGATTCATTTCCTGGTTTGCTATGTCACAATCGATTACAGGTAAAGGATTTACCACACCGGGGTATCTGCGACAGCATTCCAACATCCATACGGATCTGATGCCGTACGAGTGCAGCGTCTGCCGTCGAAAGTTCAACAACAAGTACAACATGTTGACGCATGAGAAGAAGCACTTTGTGAAGGGTGAAACGTCGGTGGCTTCGGATAATCCTTCCGATGTGTCGTTCCAGTCGGAATCGATACCAGCAAACATACCTCATTATACGGGGTACCAGTGACATCAACTGCAACGTTATAAGTATGTTGATTTTTAAGTTGAAGCCATTATTATTTTTAATCGGTTTTGTAAATAGACAATGTCAATAATTTTATCCGACTGTTTTCAAATAAGTAGAGAGGCAGAGAAAATCCATTCAATTTCATTCAACTTGATAAGTTGTGCCGAATACAAGTTTCGCCTTGAACCAAAACTCTTCTGAGCTGCGGAGGACGATGGAGGTTCTTCGTAGCTTAGTAGCTGTTTAGCATACTGGTTTGGTGGAATCAAACCCAATTCAAGGAAGTGATTGACTGCCCCTATTCGTTCCATGTCAGTTTTATTCAGCTTGGGAAATATGCTGTTGAATTTTTCAAACTCGTTTTACATGGAGAAATTGAAAAAAATCTAATAAACCGATAAAGCCAGCAATCTTTCTTAAAATTTGACATAATATCTGATGAAGTAGCAACGGAAGTAGCATGCCATGATATTAATTAGTAGTTATTAATGGAGTATAATAAAATCATTCTTTGTCTAACGTTCAATCGAAGCAGACGTCTTTTACTGACTCTCATCAGGTTATGGGCCTGGAAGCATCAAGTCTGCATTGAAAGAAATTGACAGGCAAAAAGAATATGGAGAAAATTGGAGTACGAAAATTGAATGACACCAATTATTCTGACTGGAAGTTTGAAGTAGAACTTCTACTTGTCCGCGAGAAGCTATGAAAGTTTGTTGAGCCTGGTATGCGACCTGTTGAGCGACCTACGACAGCGATGGCTCAAGGCAATGAAGCGGATATCGCCGAATGGGATGACGGAGACAAACGAGCAAGAGCCACGATCGGTTTACTAGTTGAGTCTACACAGTACATCCTCATTAAGAAGACGAAGACCGCAAAGGAAGCTTGGGAATCAATCCGTGGCGCTCATGAGAAGCAGGGACGTACAAGCAAAACTACGATACTCAGAAAAATAATGCGAATGCAGTACGTCGAAGGTGATGATATTGGGACCTATGTTAGCCAGATGGAAGGTCATTTCGAGAAACTCGCGATCGCTGGTTGTAGTAGGCAAGGATATGTAAGGATAATAGAGCAGGCCATGCTACGATACTGATTAATAAAAACCATTCATCTATTAAGCAACCTAACAACCAGACGTGTTATTTGGGAGCCACTACATTGGCGACGAGTGAAAAATCGGACGCACTGAAGAAACGAAATTAGTAAAAGCAAGAAGAAGAGAAAAAGAACTTTTGGAAAGTCGAAAAAAGGAATATTTTCCAGGAGTACAAGAAAGGAGTATTCGCTGTATTTGTCGGGACCTGAAAAAAATTAGGATCCAATCGTCAAAATACATTTTGCATCGCAACACGAACATTATTCGGAGTCAACATGTCCATGGTAACGAGTTTTCCTAATAATATTTTCTTGACAATAAGTAGTTCAACAGGTTTTGAAAAAAAGAAAAAATCACGAATTTAGTGGTTCTCTATCCAGTGATTTGTAAAGATAAATCTAAATGAAAAAAAAAAGATGAACCTAAATGAAGGGATTTTGAAAATCTAGGCCATTTAGGGAGATAAATGTAGGGAACATAGATTCCAGGCCATTTATCTGAGACTCACATAGATGAGGTAACTATAATGGTTCTAAATGTAGGGAACATGAGTTCCAGGCCATTTAGAAAGTCAAATGTAGAGAACATTGATTCCAGGTCATTTGACTTGTCCCAAAGGTGGACAAAGAAGAAGTGAGTTTGAAGTACAAATCACTGTCATAATTCAATCCGCTATTTGAAAAGCTATTGTATCGAGCTATATACATATATTATATATAATTAATATAATTACAGCTAAATTTCAATATCCTACCATTCCACGAAGCTGGTGATGGCCTTACGTCTGTACGATGGGACGAATGGAAAGGACAGTTCGTGGCATACTTGGCGTTGAAAGGAGTTATTGATCACGAGGAGCTGTACAATGCGCTAATGTGTTTTGGTGGCCCGGATGTTAGAAAAATAGCGAAAATTATAGAAGTTACTGGAGGCATATTGGATAACAAGTATAGAGCCGCAATGGAAGCCTTAGACAATTATTTCGCCCTCGTATGTCGCTACGTTACGAAAGAAACAAGTTCCGGCAACTCAAGTTCAATCATAAGGAGAAATTGGACCAATTCGTTTTACGCCTCAAAACTCAAGCGGCAGTTTGTAATTTCGAAGAACAGATCAATGAAATGATCATGGATCAAATAGTGTATGCGACGACAAGCGACGATAAATTGAGGGCGAAATATTTGGAAGCCGATGTCACCCTTGAAGAAATGCTGAAAATTGGACGAACCCATGAATCTGTATCTGCCCAAGTGCAAGAGTTCCGTTCAACATCTTCCTGCGAGCCTACGGAGTTTCAAGATTTGCAAATGGTTTCTAAACCAGGTTACAAGTTATAGCAAAGGTGCGTGTAATCGGTGTTTGGGAAAACATGAAGCGAACGACCAACAATGCCCTGCTCGAGAATCGAGGTGCAACAATTGTGGCAAGATAGGACATTTTGCTCGGAGCTGCTGGAAGCCTTGGAAAAGCAGTAGTCCGTATAGCTGGCAAAATAATCGAAAAACTGATGTGAAGAATTCGAAACCTCCAGTGAACCGGATCAAAGGACATGATATGACCAGGAAGCAGAAGTTTGTGAGAGAAGTTGATGATGTTTCTAACCAAGTGGAAATTCGCGAACTATTTCATTTGGACGGCAAACGAAAAGTAGTTGCAGCAGTTGGTGGCGTAAACCTCCAGTTTGTTGTGGATACAGGAGCAGATGAAAATATTTTATGTACAGCGGACTGGAAGACTTTAAAGAAGGTGGGATTCAAGGCATTCGATGTGCGAAAGGGTAGCAGAAAAATCTTTCGTGGATATGGATCAAATTGTCCCTTAACAGTTCTTGGTGAAGTAGACGCGGAAATCGAGATTGACGACCGGGCCTGTTCTACAACGTTTTTCGTAATTGAAGGCGGGAATTGCTCTTTGCTCTCCGGAAATACAGCTGAGAAGCTAGGTGTACTGAAATTTCTCAATGCAACGAGCAGCTGTGCTTTACCCTGTATCAAAGGTGAGAATTAAATATTGTTTTAATTTGTTCAGTAAATAATATAAACGAGAGTATGTATAGATATGACGGCATGTGTTAAAATAGATAAATCGGTACCGCCAGTAAGGCAAGCTTATAGACGCATACCGATCCCCCTTGAGAAGTTAACCCTTCTAAAGTTGAAAGAGTTAGAAGAACAAGATGTGATAGAAAGAGTTCATGGAGCATCGGAATGGGTTTCTCCAATGCTGATTAAGAGGAAAAATGCAAATGAAGTTAGAATTATCATCGATTTAAGGGAAGCAAACAAAGCGATTGTTAGAGAAGTTCACCCATTACCGACTTTGGAACAAATGGTTTGTCATCTAAAAGGTAGCAAATATTTTACCAAGTTTGACATCAAGCAAGCATTCCACCAATTAATATTACATGAAGAGTGTCGGTATATTACCACATTCATTTCCCCATTAGGTTTGATTTATTATATATAAACTGGTTAAGAGATAATACAATTCAGATTTATTGCTAGGATTGATGCGGTACAAAAGGCTGGTTTTCGGCTTATCTGCTGCTCCAGAATTATTCCAAAAATGCATGGAGACTATATTAGCGGATATGCCATGGCTAATAATTTATATCGACGACATTTTAATACATGCACCAGATCCAGAAACTCTTAAATTCAGGACAAATTTGGTGAAAAAACGTCTAGCAGAGAAAAACATTTTTTTGAATAATGACAAAACTATTGAATGCGTTGAGGAGATAGAATTTCTTGGTTACGATCTATCAGCCAATGGTGCGAAAGTTTCCAATGGAAAGCTGGAAGCTATCAAACAGTTTCGTCAACCTCGTTCAGCAGAAGAAGTCCGAAGTTTTATGGGTTTAGTCACCTTTGTCAACAGGTACATTCCTAATCTATCCACCATTGCAAGTGTTTTATACAATCTCACGAAAAAAGGCGTACCTTTTGAATGGACCTCAACGCATCAAAAGCGTTTGATGATCTCAAATCTGCATTAGCAAGAAACGAGACGCTAGCATATTTCAATCCCGACCTAGAAACTTTTGTTGTAGCTGACGCAAGTCCAATCGGTCTTGGTGCTGTACTCGACCAAAAATCTGATGACGGATGTCTTAGGGTTATTAGTTACGCTTCCAAAACATTATCACAAGTGGAAAAAGATATGCTCAAACAGAGCAGGAGGCCCTAGCCCTTGTATGGGCACCTGAAAAATTTCATTATTACCTTTATGGAAAAAAATTCTGGATAATTACGGATCACAAACCATTGGTAACGATTTTTGGAGACAGAGCAAAACCAAGTGCACGTATAGAAAGGTGGAAGCTTCGTCTAATGTCGTATAATTACAAAGTAATATATCGCCCAGGAAAAACAAATATTGCTGATCCTTTTTCACGGTTATGCCAAGAAATAAATATTAGCAATCACAGTTTCGACGAAGAAAGTGAGAGAATCATACGCTTGGTGTCTTCTGATGCATGTCCTGTAGCTATACCATTAGAAGATATTATTGATGCTACTAGCCAGGATATTGAATTGACAGAACTTATGAGATGGATTTCATACCCAATTCGAAGATGGCCTAAGACTTTATCAAGATACAGAGCGGTTGCACATGATTTATCGACTGATGGAAAATTAGTATTGAAGAATAATAGGATAATTATACCAAGATCCTTACAAGCAAAAGTTTTGCAACTTGCTCATGAACCACATTTGGGCCGTGATGCAATGAAAAAACGTCTTAGGGAAAAAGTCTGGTGGAATCCTATGGATCTCATGGTTCAAGATTACATTAGAGGCTGCACAGGATGTTTATTGGTATCAGAAATAAATATTGAACCGATGACCAGAACAATTTTACCTGACGGCCCTTGGCGTGAATTGGCGTTAGATTTCACCGATGTTACAAATGGAGATCATCTATTAGTAGTTGTTGACTATTTGTCACGATATCCCGAGATTGAAATAATGACTTCAACGACAGCAGAGGCAACAATATTCAAATTAAGAACTATATTTTCAAGATTCGGATATCCTGAAGAGATTGTATGTGATAATGGTCCTCCTTTTGCTTCAAATGAGTTCAATGAGTTTTGTAAGATAAGCGGTATAAAAATATCGCATTCTGTACCATATGCGCCGTTCCAGAATGGTTTAGTCGAACGGCATAATAGAACTTTGTTAAAAACGGTGAAAATAAGTATCGCAATGGGAAGAAGTTGGAGAGATGATTTACAGGTTAGATTAAACTATCAAAATAAAAATAACTCGATTTTTTTTCAAGAGTTTAATTAATTTCTTTTATTTTCATGTTTATAGGATTTCCTTTTAGCTTATCGTAATACGCCTCATTCAGTAACAAATGTTACCCCTTCAAAGCTGTTACTCGGAAGAAATCTTAAAGATAAAATTCCTATGAACACTCCAGTTTATAATTCCGAATTCGGCAACAAATTGAGAGATTTTGACAAAACAAAGAAAGAAAAAGAAAGGATATATGGAGATACAAAACGAAGAGCGAAGGAATCCAAAATTGATGTTGGAGATCACGTTGTTGTGAGAAATTTGAGAAAACGAAACAAATTGGAGACAAATTTCAATCCACAACCTCATGTAGTCGTTAAAAAAAGTGGAACTCGCATTACTCTGAAGAATTTATCCACGGGAGTAGAATTTGATCGCCATATCAATCATGCAAAACTTCTGATCTCTTGTAATCCTGTCAATCCAAGAAGTACAATATTAGATGAAGTTATCACTAGTTCCACAAAGACGAGTATTGCTAATGAATTGAAGGAAGCACCGACCAATGGTCCTCTTGAAAAACGAAGTCAAAGGAGCAAACGCAAGCCAGAATATTTGAAGAACTACGAAGTTTATAAGATCACCAAACGAGACTAAGAATTGTTAAAAACAAATAAAATAAATTGTAGTGAAATAAAACAGTTGGAATAGATAAAAAAAAATAGAGAGGAAGAGGGATGTAGTAGGCAAGGATATGTAAGGATAATAGAGCAGGCCATGCTACGATACTGATTAATAAAAACCATTCATCTATTAAGCAACCTAACAACCAGACGTGTTATTTGGGAGCCACTACACTGGTCAAGAGCTTGGTAAGGATCTGAAGGTGAACATTGTGCTCAGTAGTCTACCGGATTCGTTCGCTACTCTGATCACTGCTTTGGAGGGTCGTCCAGATGCTGATTTAACGATGGAATTCGTGCGTGGTAAGCTAGTAGATGAAGCTACTCGACGAAGAAGCTCAAGTGGAGCAGAATCAGCATTGAAAACGGAGTTTAAGAGAAAACCAATATTATGCCATTTCTGTCAGAAACCTGGACACAAGCGCAAAGATTGTCGTCAGTGGATGGAACAGCAAAAAGCGGTGGAAGTAAATGAAAAATTTGTCCAGAAATCGAGAAATCTGCAAAAAGCAAAAGTAGCGGAGAAAGGTAGCAAAGAGTTTGCATTTTTATCTAGACCTGGAGATAGCAAATACAGATAGCCACAATGGATAATTGATTCTGGTGCATCCTGCCACATGTGTAACGAAGAATCCAAGTTTCTAGATATTGATTCAAGTGTTGTCGTAGAAGTGACTTTAGCTGATGGAAAGCAAATCAAATCGAAAGGTATTGGGACATGCTTGATGGAATCGATGGATGAAAAAGGAAACACAAACTCACTCAAGTTAAGCGAAACTTTGTTTATGCCGGACCTAGAAGTCAACTTGATGTCAGTTCTGAAGCTCACAAGCAAAGGGGGCAAGGTTATCTTTGAAACCGACGGATGTGTCATCGAGAAGGGGGGTTTGATTGCGGCAACAGTTACCACGAGAGGCGGTTTATATTACGTGAATAACATTCACACTGCGGCGAAGGCCATGAAGGTTTGTCATCAGTCTGACTGCCTGCATAGTTGGCATAGGAAGTTAGGACATCGAGACAACAAGGCCATACTGAAACTGGAAAAGTACGAACTTGCATCTGGTATCAGAATCCGTGATTGTAATTCAAGCAGAAGTACGTGCGAATGTTGTATTGAAGGAAAGATGACGAGATTGCCGTTTCCAGTGAAAGCAAAGCGTAAATCGAAGGCTATTTTGGACTTAATACACAGCGATGTATGTGGCCCAATGAATACTCAAACTCCTGGAGGATGCCGGTATTTCTTAACGCTGATAGATGATTTCAGTAGATACACGACGGTATATTTTTTGAAGCAGAAATCAGAGGTTATTGATTATTTCAAGCAATTCGTCCGCGCTGTGGAGAATCGTTTAGGAAGGAAACCGAAAATTCTGCGATCCGATCAAGGGGGAGAATTCAAGAGCTTTGAAATGGAATCGTTTTGCAAATCTGAAGGCATACAACAACAGCACAGACAAACAGACATAACACATTGAACGTTTACTCATCAAATTCATCGTCGTTCAAACACTAACGACATCTGTTGATTTTAGTTAGTTGGGCAAATCACGAACCAGATGGCGGTAGTGAGCAAACGTCAAACTCGAGCAAAAACGATGCGCGCGCCACGAGTGATCGATTGGCCAACAATGATTATTTGAATCGACCAGTAAATCAGTGAACGATGGAAATTTGTCGAGTGTTATGTCTGTTTGTCTGTGACAACAGTTTACGACTGCATACACTCCTCAACAGAACGGAGTCGCGGAACGGAAAAATCGATCGTTGGTTGAAATGGCAAGATGTATGATCCTGGATGCTAAGCTATCATATACGTTCTGGGCGGAAGCAGTGAATACGGCAAACTATTTGCAAAATCTGCTTCCTACAGCTGTTATAAGTCAAACACCATATGAACTCTGGAACAACAGGAAACCCGATTTGGCGCATTTGGAAATATTCGGAACTCCAGCTTTTGTTCTTGTTCACAAAGAAAAAAGGACGAAGTTGCAGCCCAAAGCAGTAAAGATGATTTTTGTTGGATACTCGGACTGTCACAAGGGATACCGTTTAATTGATGCAAAGTCTCATAAATTGGTAGTAAGTCGTGATGTAAGATTTGTTCCGGATGAAACGATATGTATAGATGAAGATGAGGTCATTGTCGAATACCAGTTTCAAGAATCACCAAATCCTGAGCAAAATGATTATAATTATGTGGATAATACTGAAGAAGAATCTCAGAGCGTTATATCAGATCTAGAAGAAGAGTATTTCGATCTTTCCAGTGGGAACAATACAATAACAATGGAGGATACAACAGATGAAGAAGATACTGCTGTCCAGAGAGATATTCAGGAGGAGCAGGAGGATGTAATAGAAAATCCGGAAAGCAGTTTGAGGCGTTCGTTGAGACAACGAACAAAGGTATTCTGCCATCTCGATACCGCGGCATTAGCAGCACATTTAAAAGATCCACGTACCATCGCGGAAGCTAAGAACAGTCCACATTGGAGGGAGTGGAGAGCTGCAATGGAGGATGAAATGAATTCTCTAAGAAGTAACAAGACTTGGAGTATGATGAACTTGCCAGCTGGAAAACGAGTCGTAGGGTGCAAATGGATTTTCAAAACAAAGGAAAATGATCTAGGTGAAGTTGTACGTTATAAGGCGCGCTTAGTGGCACAAGGATATACTCAGAAATACGGCTGTGATTATGATGAAGTGTTTGCACCTGTTGCAAAACAAGTTACTCTCAGGCTACTATTAACAGTTGCTGGAAGACTGAACTTATTGGTGAAGCACGTAGATGTCAAGACAGCGTATCTCTATGGTGAATTAGATGAGACGATTTTCATGCAGGAGCCTCCAGGTTTTGAAACTAACACTGGACAAGTTTGCTGCCTCAAGAAAAGCATATACGGTCTCAAGCAATCTGCGAGAATGTGGAATAGGAAGATTGATTCTATTTTTCGTCGAATAGGATTCAAACCATCAATTGCTGACCCATGTTTGTATGTGCGCCAGGAGGGTGGAAAAACCAGTTACATTCTATTGTATGTGGACGATATGCTGTTAATTACCCCTAGTCAAGAAGAATACGACGAGCTACTATCATACCTCGAACAACAATTCGCTCTGACGGTGCTTGGAGATGCGAAACTTTTTCTTGGGATACAAATCGAGCGCACTGCAAGAGGTTTTTCGTTGAGCCAGGAGAACTATATAAAGAAAATAGCGAATCGTTTCGGCTTAAATGATGCAAAACCTTCGAAAGTGCCAATGGAACCTGGCTTTATTCAGCAGAAGGAGGAGAGCGAACAATTACCATTCAAAGACAAATACCAAAGTTTGATTGGTGGTCTGCTGTACATCGCAGTCAATACTCGACCAGATATAGCTATTTCTGCATCGATTCTTGGAAGAAAAGTAAGTAGTCCAACTATTGCGGATTGGAATGAAGCTAAGCGTACGTTGCGCTATTTAAATACGACATGCAAGCTGAAGCTACGACTTGAAAGTACCAATGACAAACTGACTGGTTTCGCCAATGCAGATTGGGCAGGCAATGCGAACGACAGAAAGTCTAATACCGGCTTTATTTTCCTGTTTGGTGGAGCACCAATTACTTGGGCAGCGAGAAAGCAGTCATGTGTAGCACTTTCAAGTACAGAAGCGGAATACATTTCTCTTGCGGAAAGTGGACAGGAGCTACTCTGGATTTTGAAACTTTTTAAATCAATTTATCAAGAAGTGAAATATCCGGTGGTAATAGGAGAAGACAATCAAAGTTGCATCAAACAGTTCACACAAGATTCTATTAGGCAACGGTCTAAACATGTGGATACTAAATATCACTTCATCAAGGATCTATACCAAAATGGAACTATCGATGTTGTATATATTCCAACGAACAAAATGGTTGCTGACATCCTTACCAAACCACTTGGTCGTGTAAAATTTGAGTATTTTCGGAGTAAGCTCGGACTTCACGTTGAGGAGGGTGATGAAGTAGCAACGGAAGTAGCATGCCATGATATTAATTAGTAGTTATTAATGGAGTATAATAAAATCATTCTTTGTCTAACGTTCAATCGAAGCAGACGTCTTTTACTGACTCTCATCAGTATCAAAATCTGGAATGTGACTGTTATGCGAATAAATAGCAAGATGGGACAACACAAGTGGGTTTTAATTTTCAAATTTCTAGAACAATGCCTATTATTTTATCAGTTTTTCTTAAAGGTGAGTTTATTTTAAGCTTATTTCTGAAAGAAAATCAAAAACGTCAAAAAACGACATGGGACTTTTATGCGAATCGCGGCAGTTGATTACCCTCCAATACATTTTTCGAACTAAATCTTTAACATGTTGTGCAATTGTACAGATCATGCTGTCCTACGAAAGGATGAAACACATAAGGCTGAACTCAAAAGGCTGAAATCCCGAAAAGCTGAAAGTATCAGAAGGCTGAAATGAATCGAAAGGCTAAAAATGATGGGTTGAAATGAATACCAACCAATTATGTTGAGTGTTTGAATAGTGAATGAGGAATAAAGAATAACGAATAAAAATAAAGAATAAAAATGGCAAAGAGATGATGGATGGAGGAAAAAAGAAGGTAAACTAAAGAAGAAAGTTGGAAAAAAGATGAAAGATTGAAGAAATAACATAAAAGGAGGAAGCAGGAAAAATTAAGATAAAGCCTGAAGAAGGGATAATGATGAAGCAAGAAAAACAAGGAAGAACGAAGAAAGAAGTTGGAATAAAGGAGATGGAAAAAGATGAAAGATTGAAAGAACATAGAAGCGGGAATAAGAAAAAAGTAAAATAAAGATGGAAGAAGGAGTAATGATACGGCAAGAAGAAACAAAGAAGAAGGAAGACAAAAGAAATAAGGAAGACAGAAAGGAAAAAGGTAGAACGAAGCAAAAACAAGGAAAAGAAAGAAGAAAAAAAGTGGAAAAACAAGGAAAAAGAAGAAGGAAGATATGAGAAAGCAAAAGGGAAAAAGGAAGATGGAAGAAGAAGAACAAAGAAAAAACGAAGGAAGAAGAAAACAGGAAAAAAGAAGTAGGAAGAAGAAAGAAGGAACAAGGAAGGCAGAAGAAGGAAGAAGGAAATAGGAACAAAAAATCAAGAAGGGAGAACTATAAAGGAAGAACAAGAAAGAAAGGTAGAACAAAGAAGGAAGAAAAAAACAGGAAGAAGGAACTAGGAAGGATTGAAGAAGAAAGAAGGAAAAAGGAAGAAAAATAAAAGGGAATAAAAAAGAAGGAAGGGAAGATCCATTAATAACGTAACGCAAAAATTGGGCATTTTCAACCCCCCTTTATAGGGGTCACACACCCCCTTCAAATGTGACATAGGGGTCACACTTTTTGTATGAAGCATCTGAAAATTTTGTATGGATCGTCACACTTTGCTCAACCCCCCTCCCCCTCTAAGCGTTACGTAATTTGTGGACGCTTCCGAAAAAGAGAAGACAGTATTAAGAGGGGTAGCAGCATTGGCGTAACTAATGGAAAATTCTAGGGGGGACTAACTTTTTCTGAAATTTTTCTACTTTTTCACTCAAAACAATTAAGTTATCGCTTTCGCTCAATGCTCAAATCAACTAATATATATTGTTCGCAAGTTGGCTGACCAAACAAACATTGACCTATTAACATACAACACATCCATTGACGACTTGAACAATATAAATTATGGTCCACGACACTCAGCCTATAAAAAATAGAAATGTCGTGAGAAAATCATAGGAGCCTTAGAAAAGCAAAAAAAAAATCTGTGGATTTTTATAATCCATCCAACAGCATTCCAAGTTCTTTCTCATTTAAAATTCAATTACCTCTCTTTAAAATCTGAGGGATTTGCCAAAACTTTGTCGAAACTAAAGAAGCCTAGCTTGTCTACTAAAAATTGAAAATTTTCAAGAAATAGCAGCATTACGAAATCCCTAAAACACTTTACCAGACAAATCGAAAATGCCTGAATTCGATACATGCATATGAAACGTTGTATCACATTTTAGGTCTATTTTACAAAGCGTGAGATCATAATTGTTTTCCACAAAACTTCAAGAAAACTTGAAAATTTTAAAATATTGCTCATTTGCTGAGAAACTTCATTGATAAAATCAGGTATTGTTTGAAATTCTTCGGTCACCTAAGCACGCTGAAGTCTCCAAGCCAAATAGGTCATCATACGTTGATATAATTTAAAAAGATTGCCAAATTGGCAAAGGCTTAGTTCCATGTTCTTGAAAAATAATCATGTTCAGACAAATACAAAAACATCTGAAGATGATCACAATCCTATTAGGACCTGTAAAAAATTTTAACTACACACTTACTTACTTACGGATTCTGTACACCTCCGGTGGTGCAAAGGGCCGACTTGAAAGATCTCCATCCTGAGCGTTGCCCGGCTATCGCTTTAACCTGTTGCCAGGTTAGATTTCGGTCGACTTCTTTTATTTCTTTATTGAGGCTTCGCCGCCATGAGCCTCTGAGTCTGCCTCTGCTGCGATGTCCCGCTGGGTTCCAGTCTAATGCGTGTTCACAGATTTCGTTCCCGCCCCTACGTAGAGTGTGGCCGACCCAGCCCCACTTCCGATCCCGAATTTCTGTTGCTATCGGCCTCTGGTAACAAGAGATCCAGTTGTGAGGCCACCAGGCCCGAATTATATACCGCAGGCATCTGTTAATGAACACCTGCAGCCGTTGAGTGTTCTCCACTGATACACACCATGTTTCGCTAGCGTATAACAGCACAGATTTCACGTTAGAGTTGAAATTCGTATTTTGGTGCGTTCACTTATCTGCCTGTTTTTCCAGATATTTCTTAAACTTGCAAAGGCAACCCTTGCTTTCTTGATCCGTGCGCCTATGTCGATCGTGGTACCGCCGTCTGACGCCATTTGGCTACCATGATATTGGAAGCTTTCAACATTCTCCGCTGGTTGCCCGGCTACTGTGAAACTGGAAGAAGTCACCGTGTTTACATCCAACGATTTGGTTTTGTTGATGTTGATGACTAAACCTGCCGAGCAGGAGCGCTCGGCAAGGTCGTTGAGCTTACTCTGCATATCAGAGCGCCGTTGCGCGAGGAGTGCAACGTCATCAGCCAATTCGAAGTCGTTTAGCTGCTCCATGGTTATAGGCTGCCATAACAGCCTGCGGTTTGGTTCACGGTGAATCGCATCTACCAGAATCTCGTCGATTACGATGAGGAACAGTAATGGTGATAGAATACATCCTTGCCTCACACCAGCTACGACCCGGATAGGGTCGGACAAGACCCCATTGTGCAGCACTCTACACGAGAAGGCCTCATACTGTGCCTCGATGAGGCCGATGATTTTCTCACGAACTCCCTCCCTTTTAACTACACAGTAAACAATATATTATGCATCTGATATAAGGTACACTGGGGGAAGTGGAAAAGGGGGGTAAGTGTAAAAATCGACTCGAAAAATTGGAATTGTATATACTTTACAGTTTTTACCACATCATAACATTATGCAAGAATATACTTTGATGCTCACACTAATACTATGTTGAAATTTGTATAATACATACACTAACACGGTTAACGCTTGAACTGTAATTTTAGGTTTCGCCTAAAGTTGATTTTTGCATTCATAAAATCAATTCTTATTTGCACCAATTGTCCTTTTTTCAAGTGAATTTACATCACAGGTGACCATTATAATGCAATTAAACTAATCCCATTCAATTGTTAGTGGTTTGTACCAAGAAAGCAAATAATTCAAAGATTTTACACTTACCCCAGGTATAAAACACTGTGGGGAAAGTGGATAATGTTCTTATTACGCAATTTTTTTCTTCCCTCCAGGGTTTATTTCGATAGCTGTGAATCTTAATATGTTCCTTCTTTGTTATCATTGTGATTCCAGTGGTGATTGAACTAATATAAATGAGAAAATGCCTGATTAATCCATCCATCGGTATTGATGCTTTTCACATGTTTTACATATGACAAACATTTATAAGAAAGTTAAAAATAGCACTGATAGGTAAATATATTGTATAATTCACAATAATTTTTATTCATAACAAGTTTTGCCGTTGAATGCATTTTTTTTGCGAACAAATTGGGTAAGAACAAGTGCTTAAGAATACCTGATAATTGTGTACGTGCTTTGCGCACACACATACATACAAATACGCACATACAGACATCATCTCAATTCGTTAAACTTAGTTGATTAGTTTATAACCCTGTAAGTCCCATTTTTCCTTTAAAAAGTTCATCTTTAGGGCGAACATATAGACTTTACGTACACTTAGTGTTCGAGAAGGCAAAACCAGCCCTCCCCTAGCTATTACGAGAATTCCTCGAGGATCTATTCCGTTAAGGTAATGAAATTATTCCACAAAAGATACTCAGAGTAATTATCGTATTAATTTTAGTTATATGTAGCTACTCATCACTACTGAAGGTCAAGATAATATGGGTTTTCCACTTACCCCATCCCACTAGGTTAAGTGAAAAAAAACCTCCTAATTTTAAAATCTATTTCCATAAATTTCAAGCGACCAAAATGGTATGAATTACCACACAGTTGATGCAAAATTGACTGTTTTTGAAAGCCCATTTTGATTGAACGCATTTAGATCATTTAAACTGGTTTTACACTAATTCAAACATGCACTATCGATTTTTCCTTTTCCACTTCCCCCAGTGTACCTTATAAATTTAGATATTTTAACAACATCCTGCATTAAGTTTCTAACAAATTTTGTTAAAGAAATTTTAAACATAATAACATATTTTGATATAATTTTGATATGGCCTTTATTATAGATAGTGGAATATATAGATGAGCGAAGATAAATCCTCTGTCTCCAAACGAACTGTCAAACGTGTCTCTAAACGAGCATGACGTCACGATTTCAATGGAAACGTTAAGGGCTGTGACGTCATATGCGCGCGTGCACGGGCAAAAAAATCGACTCAGCCATGCTTTCGCTCATCTATAGATTCTACTATCTATAGCCTTTATCATGAGGCGCTATAATCAGTTCATTATCGTAACAGATTTCGAAACACGTCTCTCACGGTATGCTACCTATATAGACAGATTGGTCAATTTTGACTCGAATTTTGATGGAGTTTGCTTTATCGTATAATACTGTCAACTGTAATTTTTGAAAAGAGATAAAACAGTTTGAATCCAACAAAATGTGTCCGTCTGTCAAAATGTGTGTCTGTCTATCCGTGTGTATGTGTATGCGTATGTGTGTGCACAAAAGCTATAAAAAACATTAGACAACTTTTCATATAGAAATCCTTAACCGATTTTTTCGCAACAAGTTTCATTCGACAGGGGACAAAGCTATTGCATTACACTATTATACTAAGGACACACCTGTGGTACTTGTACCATGGTACAAGAGAACAAGAAAATTATTCCAAGACTATCTTTAATAAAGACAATAATTGGTATGGTACTCATTTCAAGATTCTTGTACCATGGTACTTGTACCACCAGTGTGTCATTAGTATTAGGGACACTATTGGAATATAAACGGTTTAGGCCCGATGCCCACGTAGCGTCTTTTCAACGCTGCGTGCACACGGCGTTAAAAGGACGTATGTGTGCATCGGGAAAAAGCGGTAACGCAGCGTCGCCGCACCGATGCACACCTGCGTTTTTTCAACGCCACGTGCAAGCAGCGTTGAAAAAACGCTACGTGGGCATCGGCCCTTAAGGTCACTCCTGATGGAATCCAAGTTTAAAAGTGCTCGCATTTTCGGGGGCACACCACTCGATTCGGAAGCAACGCACAACTGTCATTTTTATTATTTCACGCATGCTGCGACGCAGCAAAGCTAAATCAACAAAAATGACAGTTGTGCGCCGCCTCTGAATCGAGTGGTGTGTCCCCTAAAACGCGAGCACTTTGGATCTTGGATTCCGTCAGGAGTGATCTTAAGCTGTTGAAAATCCAATAAATTGAGATTGTTATAAGTATCGCAAATTTCTTAGTTAGAATTGTTTCGTTGATGATTGGATTTCATGTCTAAAGGGTCAGATAATATATTCAACGAAACAAAACAGATTTCTAAAAAGATTGATGGTTTAAACAACATCGACATTACAATGTGTCCTCTTTATAAACTGAACAGTCCTTATACAGACATGATAAGTGAAAGATTTTGTCATTCTTCTTTGGATTCAAACCCTGTGGTTTTTGCAAAAAATAGTGTTTTGGCGTGAATTTGCAAATCGAAAAGTGGTCCTGAATTATTAGAAATTCAAAAACCTGATAAACAGATTCAACAGATTTGGAAAGAGAGAAGATGAGTAAAATTCATTATCTGTAGTTAAGCTCAGACAGCCAGATATGTGCAATACTTATGCAAAGTAGCAAACATTCTAGGGGGGCTGTTTGGATCCTAGGTGGGGCTATAGCCCCCCTGTAGTTACGCCAATGGGTAGCAGGGACTATGCCCAAGGGCTTGACGATCCCTCCCCAGGCCATCTGCGAGTTGTGGTGCCTGCCTAGGATGTGGTGGGGTTTGACAGTGGGAACTGTTAAACTTCTATAAAAAGCTGCATGTATCCGCAAGTAGGATCCGCCAGAGCGACCGGTGTTAGTCTTAGTCCTGGTGTTAGGTGGGGCGCTAAACAGCCCTGACACGACGGCCCACCGACGAGACAGGAGGTTTGCGCAGGCCCAATAAGCCGCCTTTAAAAACAACCATTATGAACGACATAGAAGATAATACGAATCGATACAATCGGCAACGACCTAGGCGACGAATAAAGGATCACGATTGGAAGCTAGGTTTCGCAGGTTGCGACAGGATAATCTACGATGAATTACATCCCCGCAATTCCGACGTCGTAGCGCTGCAGGAAATCTGCTGGACAGGACAGAAAGTGTGGAAAAGCGGGCATCGAGCGGCTATTTTCTACCAAAGCTGTGGCACCACCAACGAGCTGGGAACCGGCTTCATAGTGCTGGGAAAGATGCGCCAACGCGTGATTGAGTGGCAGCCAATCAACGCAAGGATGTGCAAGCTGAGGATAAAAGGCCGTTTCTTCAACTATAGCATCATCAACGTGCACTGCCCACACGGAGGGAGACCCGACGACTAGAAAGAAGCGTTCTACGCACAGCTGGAGCAGACATACGATGGATGCCCACTGCGGGGCGTCAAAATCGTCATCGGTTACATGAACGCTAAGGTTGAAAGGGAGGAAATGTATAGCCCGGTCATAGGACCGGATAGTCTGCATACCGTATCGAACGACAAATGCCAACTATGCATAAACTTTGCAGTCTCCCGCGGAATGGTAATCCGAAGCACTTTCTTCCCCCGCAAGAATATCTACTAGGCCACATGGAAATCACCCAACCAAGTAACGGAAAACCAAATCGACCACGTACTAATCGACGGCAAATTCTTCTCCGACATCACGAACGTCCGCACTTACCGCAGTGCGAATATTGAATCTGACCACTACCTCGTTGCAATACGCCTGCGCTCAAAACTCGACGGTGTACAACACGCGTCCAAGTCGAACGCCGTGGCTTAACATTGGGCGGCTACAATACGGTAGACTAGCCCAAGGATACGCGCAGCAGTTGGAAGTGGCACTTCCAACGGTAGATCAGCTAGGCGCAGCATCTCTTGAAGATGGCTGAAAAGATATTCGATCCGCCATTGGTAGCACCGCAACCGCTGCAATTGGCACGGTGCCCCCGATCAGAGAAACGACTGGTATGACGGCAAATGTGTGGGCGAGATTGTAGGAAGTAGTAGGAAGATCGAGACCGTGAAGAGACGGAGGAATTGTACCGCACTAATAACGCACGAAAGTTCTATGAAAAGTTGAACTCTTCACGGGCCACGTGCAACAGCCCGATATGTGTAAGGACTTAAACGGGAATCTTCTTACAAACGAGCGTGAGGTGATCCAAAGGTGGCGGCAGCACTACGAAAAGCATCTGAATGGCGGTATGGCAGACAACGGTGGCGGTATGGTAATGAACCTACGAGCACGCGCGCAGGACATGCGACTTCCGGTTCTGAATCTCCAGGAAATCCAGGAGGAAATCGGTCGGCTTAAAAACAACAAAGCCCCTGGAGTTTACCAACTACCAGGAGAACTGTTTAAATACGGTGGTGAGGCACTGGCTAGAGCGCTGCACTGGGTGATTATCAAGGTTTGTGAGGATGAGGTTCTGCCGCAGGAGTGGATGGAAGGTGTCGTGTGTCCCATCTACAAAAAGGGCGATAAGCTGGATTGTAGCAACTACCGCGCAATCACATTGCTGAACGCCGCCTACAAGGTACTCTCCCAAATTTTATGCCGCTAGGTGATGGTCTTTCGTGTCTGCTATCCAACATCGCTTTGGAGGGAGTAATACGAAGGGCAGGGATTGACACGAGTGGTACGATTTTCAAGAAGTCCGTCCAGTTATTTGGTTTCGCCGACGACATTGATATCATGGCACGTAACTTTGAGAGGATGGAGGAAGCCACCATCAGACTGAAAAGCGAAGCTAAACGGATTGGACTAGTCATCAACACGTCGAAGACGAAATACATGATAGGACATAGAAAGAGGCTCAAGAGAGGTCAATGTAAGCCACCCACCACGAGTTTCTATCGGTGGTGACGAAATCGAGGTGTTTGAAGAATTCGTGTACTTGGACTCACTGGTGACTGCCGAAAATGATACCAGCAGAGAAATTCGGAGACGCATAGTGGCTGGAAATCGTACGCACTTTGGACTCCGCAAGACGCTCCGATCGAATAGAGTTCGCCGCCGTACCAAACTGACTATCTACAAAACGCTTATAAGACCGGTAGTTCTCTACGGACACGAGACCTGGACGATGCTCGTGGAGGTCCAACGCGCACTGGGAGTTTTCGAAAGGAAAGTGTTGCGTATCATCTATGATGGGGTGCAGATGGCGGACGGTACGTGGAGGAGGCAAATGAATCACGAGTTGCATCAGCTGTTGGAAGAACCATCCATCGTTCATATCGCGAAAGTCGGAAGACTGCGGTGGGCCGGGCACGTAGCCAGAATGTCCGACAGTAATCCGGTGAAAATGGTTCTCGACAACGATCCGACGGGAACAAGAAGGCGAGGTGCACAGTGGGCAAGGTGGATCGATCAGGTGGAGGACGATTTGCAGATCCTCCGCAGACTGCGTGGTTGGCGAAGTGCAGCCATGGAGCGAGCTGAATGGAGAAGACTTTTATGTACAGCACAGGCCACTCCGACCTTAGTCTGGTAATAAATAAAAAGAGACTAATACGATGATACTTTTATGCCCAGGGACCGAAAATTGCCCAAACCGAAAATTGTCTAGATCGGCACCGGAAAACGAACCCAGCCACCCTCAGCATACACTACTGCGGCTGAACCTTATCCTCCTAAATTTTGGCAATTACCCAGTGCAACGCTCTAGCCAGTACTTCACCCTCAGCTTTGTTGTTTGCCGCCTGCCAATCTTCTCTAATTGACAAATAAAAGTTCAGCAAAATGGTAACGATTCGATACCCGTCATCCAGGTAATGACACGTGATGTATTTTCTATCTGAATAGGTGAAGATTTTTGTTTCGAAACTACAGACCCCATTCGATTTTGGCAACACGTTTTGGTACATTTATGTTGCCGAAATCGAATGGTTTTTGTTCTTCCATGATACTCCACTAGACACACTGTGACACTTTTTTACGCGGATTTTGAAAACTAGACATTTTTCTTGATAAATGGTTTCTACTCTGGTTTTGATATTCAAACAGATTTTTAAAGCGGATAATGAGGTTTACGAGGTTTATAAAAAATTAAAAAGATAACGGGCTCGGTGGTCATATGGCTACCACTTCTGCCTCATACGAAGGAGGTCGTGAATTCAATCCCAGGCCCGTTCCATTCCTCCCACTTTGTATACAAGACAAGATTTGACAAGATATATCTTTCCATATATTTCTCACGTTCTCATACCGCTTCCATCTTCTATCCTATACCTACAACTTCACTTATTCTAGCAGGTAACTGTTAGAATTTGAAATGAGCAAAAAAGCCCGTTTCGGTATCCAATTGAATATACCCACCCTTTCATTACTATCACATTGGCAACTGGATGACCAAGAGGAACCTCTGCTATAGAACCTAACCCCCAGATTCCAATAAAATTCCGCATGAACAACACTTGGCGAGTGCAGAGGTGTTCTCGACTTGCAGTGGGCAAGTGGTTGCATAATCATTTCCTTCCCATATCCGATAGACCGTGAGGACGTGGCCAGCGCGACCACTTAAAATACTAGAGCTCTCCGTTGGAGAGCAAATCCCATGCTCCATTGCGCGTTTGTATGATTAGATTAGAACTAGTCTTAGGAATCAAACTTCACGTAAATCTAGCCAAAGAAGGCCATCGTCCACATTGAGCCACTGTCACCTTAATTCGTCGATTGGTATATGACACTCGGCCTTCCAGCCTTTCATCATGAGCGATCTTATTACTTCTTGATACACTGTCATGCATTGTAACTCAAAACCATAATTCAGAAAAACGATTATTATTGTAAAAATGAATAATATTTAATCACAAAACTATTGTTATGCTTAAACACGTCTGGTCAGCATTTTTTGAACAAATAATTTTAGCTGAAGACGTGCGTAATAATACAAAAGCTCGGATTAACACTCACCAAAATTGCTTCATCATTTCAGCTGATTATTTCAGTATTCAAATCTATAAATTAGCTGTCCAATAGGTTCTCGATCAGGCCAGACTTGTTCCAATTATCCTACAGTGCTCGATGTTTTTCTTCACCCGATGTAAAATCTTCCGGTTAATTGTTTTGCAATCCTACGGTTAACAACTTTATCATTAGCGACAGCAATTTGGCACCGACAACTAAAAACCTATCACACCTTATCACAACAGCCAATTTGTAGCCCGAGTTTTACAATGCGATACGCGTCTTGATCACCTGACGGCCCGTCGACAATTGATCGCCACCCTTACTGATGCGGTCCAGCAGGGTTTGGATGGTGATGAGGAAAATGCGTTGGTTCCCCTATCCAGCGGTGGTAAATTTTCTTCAGCTGAGGTGAAAGCACTTTGAATGAGATAAATGCGATTATGCGATCAATGGCATCAATTACCCAGTAGCATAATTTTCCTTCCCAAGTGTGTTTCATGTGGCAATGAAAAGTATCATATTTCACGACAGATTGTGCTATCACAATCTACATTAGGGTGAAAAAGAAGAGAATGTTAAAAAAACCGTACAATTGTTGGTTTGTTGAAACAAGATAGATCTGTGGATGTTTAGAATCTTCTCACCGTGGATCCATGCTGGGTCACTATTTTCAACAATAATTATGACATAAATTACAACTTTTATTTAAGTTACCAAAAGGCTACATAGGTACAAATATGCAGATACAAAATATGTTCAACCAATGAAAAATAATATTCCCTAAAAAGTAAACATTCTTTTACATATACGCATATTGGCATTTTCTTTGGCACCCTGATCCACATATGGAGGCTCGTCTTGGTCGGTCATCGCAATTATGCAGAACTGGTTCAAACGCAGCTTTTTTAATTTTAAAAATAAATATTTAAATCACTAGGCAGGGACTGCATCACTCATTGTCGTCGGTGTCGAGCGGATCAATTTGTATGTCATGGTGCTGTACGTCCGGAACGGAAAAGATATCGTTCCGCAACTGGACAAGCTGTTCTTCCGTCTTGATTAGGTCATCGCTCGGGAGGTGATCTCGATTACGGGAAATTGTGCTCGGTTCGGTCGGATCGATGGCTGGCTGGGGTGGTGCCCTGATGACGCAGTCATCCTGCATGGTCTTGACGAAGAAGGCACGGTTGATGCGATACTTGTCCAACACTCCGTAGGCTCGTTGTAGGGCCGGTCCCGCAGGAAGTCGCTCTCGGGCCAAGACCCAGGCAGAAACTGTATTGAATTGAGAAGAGTATATTGAGGGTGGAATGCCATTCTATTCAATTGGTTTTACCTGTATGGCCAACGGGTCCAATTGTACTGCAAGAGTAGATTACGGCAAAATTGGTGTAGTCGGTGTCCAAGATCATGAAGGAAGCGTTGTAGTTGTATGGGAATGATTGATAAAGGACAGTATATTTGCCGTCTTTGGATTTTCCCGGAGGTACCATAACACCGGAAATTATGCGCTCAACGTTGTTGCTGGAATTAGAAATTCAGAAATAAAGATATGTATAACATTTACACGGTGCTTCATTTACCGTTATTATGAAAAAAAATATACCATTCAAACGGTAGGCTCCATTCGATTCCTACTATAATTCTACGGTTCTGGACAAATTTTTAAAAAAATCGTTGGTGAGATTTTCAAGTTATGCCGTTTTTAAGTTTTTGACGAAAAACGCATTGAAAATCAACTAAATGTTTTAGTTCTCATTTATATAGATGTTCTAAGTTCTAAGTTTACAAACATCCAAGCAGTATTCTAATTCTGCATGTAGATTCAAGTTGTTAAATCTACTTTATGAAGGACCAAAAACAGGGTGGTGAATCCTTGAGCTGATGTAGTTACGTGAAACCAACAATAAATAAATGCTTCAATTTTCGAACAGCTTATCAAATAGACCGAATAGTGTAACAATCAGTACCCTTAATTCTTCGATTGCCTTCTTCTTGTTGTTGGCTTTTCATCCCCTACTGGGACATTGCCGCCTCACATCTGGGTTAATAAAACAATTCCAAGGTTATTATTACCTGGACCTGAGCGGGAATGAGTCCAGCCACCTTCAGCATGGTCTGGATTTGTAGCCGCGCATCTTACCGCACGACTAAGGAAGGCAATTATGTTATTATCAAATCAAAAATACTTTTTTTAGTTTTCTTTTCATTTATTTCTGTGTTTATCAATGCAAAATTCAAATAATTACTACAGATGGCCACTGTTGTAATCTACAACTGCGCGTAAAATATGAGATTTATACACCTTCGATGTTTGTACTGTTTTGTATCGCTCCCGGGTTAGTTTAAAATCGCTATGCACAGATTCCGACGCCTGCTCATTATGCCAGCCCAAGCCGCGACCAGTAATATGGCAGAAATCTTTTACGTGGAATTTTGTTATGTGGTATTTTGATGATTTTGGAAGGTTCAGTTCTTCCCAACATTCTATGAACTTGTTCAAATCTTCTTCCAAATCTTCAAATCCAGCTTCCAGTATTCCAGCTTGTACTGCCAGGTCTTTCTTTGCTATTTCGCAGTACGGACATGGATAGGATGAAGAGTGCGCCATGATTCCTACGATAACGTTTATTATTTTTAAATCGCCGGCGACAGTGTACTCCAAAGCGTTCAGATTTAAAAGGTTATTCCAAATTAACGAAATGTATTCGTACTTCTCCGGGAGATTCGGAGCAAATGCAATGATATGCAACCGCTTAACACCACTATCTTTGAAGGAGTTCGAGGAACGAGCTGGAGGAGGGTCTCTTGATAGGATGGATAGGGTAACTTTCAGGAATCCACCACCACCATCGATGCCGAGTTTGATGTAGTGTCCATGCTCTTCATTGCCTTCCCTGGATTTCTTCACATGCTCAATCAAGCCGGCCACATTGTTACAATATATTACCGGTGTAAAGGCGTATTGACCAAGGTTTGTGGTCTCGGCTATAATGATCAAAATTGTATTTAAAGAGCGTTCACATTATTGGGTTTGCAAATTGTTACCTCCAGAAACATCACCAAGCTCTATGATACTGAAAAAATTACATAATTCCGAGTTCATTTTCCAAAGCTTAACTTTAGTTCCTGCTTCAACTTTTATCCCTGAATGTTTCAGACCCTTCATAATGCCTGAAACAAAGATCTATGAAAAATATGTTGTTTAAATCAATATGATTCGTTACCCAGAGTTTTCCGCATGCTTAAGGAGTTTGAGATCTTCAACTTGAACATGTTTTTCGAGCTAATTTTGTTCTGATCATTTGATGTTGTGACGGGTGATGTTTTATGGTATACTGACTGCTTACCACGACGATTAGAAAGACGAATATTGTTGGATCCTAGGTATAAAGTAGAAATAAAATAGAATAGAAAGAAGTTGAATAAAATTCAAATAAAACGCAATTTATACCGGAAGATGACACTTTTTCCGCTAGAAATTCAGACACTGCTGCTTCCGCTAATTTTTGTGAAGAATTCTTTTCCTTCAACATTATTGATAAGTTTTCTGTTCGCCGAGAAGAATTGCATCCATGCTTTCTTCCTCGCCCTATTTCCGTTAAACAAACTTTGCAGATTCGAACCACCTTAATCGTATCTGACAGCACTTTCTTCGGACGGCCTGGCTTGAATTTCTTGGGAGTGACTCCTGGCAGGTTTCTTCCTTTCACAAACTTAGATGCACTGCATACTTCACAGTGGCAGATACTGACACACCTGGTCACCTGTTTATAGTCGTATTTGTACTTATACAAGTGTTGTCTTGCCCACGTTTCACTGGGAACAGTGCACATCACACGGCAGGAGGTACATATTGATGTCGGGTAGTACCACTTTCGCTCATCGATATCTTGCAAATTTTTTTCTTGAATAACTGTTCTTACACTTCTAGAAATCGGTCTAACATTTTTATTATTGGAAAGACATAGTATACACACTTTTTTTCGGTTAAACTCGTGGCTGTCCATACTTATTGCTGTCGTTACCTTATTAGTTCAGAGGTAAATTTACACTAATTAGGCTAATTTACACTTGTATTCAAAATGTCACTTACAAACTTGATTGCGACGCCGCACTCTAGATCAATTTTCGTGCAATCGCGTTGTGGTTTCTTTACTATTTGCGTTGATATTGTGTTTCAACATTTTTTCAACTTTTCTTGTCATGTTCATCAACTCTTTGATCCCAAGACGAATCAATTGATGAGAAAACAAATCTGTCAAACCCGTTCGTCAGCTAGTTTGCTTCAAAGTAAATGCTCATTGTTTTTATGAATATATAGGTTTAATTGATTTTGTACAACACATGATTCATGTTAGTACGTTGTGCTAAAGATTTTAATTTAATTTTCAATGCGTTTTTCGTCAAAACTTTAAAAACGGCATAACTTGAAAATCTCACCAACGATTTTTTTAAAAATTTGTCCAGAACCGTAGAATTATAGTAGGAATCGAATGAAGCCTACCGTTTGAATGGTATATTTTTTTTCATAATAACGGTAAATGAAGCACCGTGATTTAACTATTTCGTAATTGTATGGAGAAAGTGGGTGGATAGAGTATCGAAAGGGTCAGAATACGTTTTTGATCTACCGAACTGTGTAATAGATTCGAATTCCTTGAGGAGCGGAACATTTCTCTGCGAATTTTTCTCATGAAATTTAATATAATTGATTTCAAACAATGTGGATCAAGAGCAAATATTCAACATGCAGCTCAGCAGCAATGGTGCTTGTCATAGCTTTCAACACATCATTATGTTGAGATACTGTCCCTCAATATCAGCATTGCATTTCGAGAGGCTCAGACGATCTTCTTTCATTTTCGTTATCGGCAATGCGCATGTCGTGTGTTTTGTTTTGTTGATTTTTCAGAGTGAATTGGAGCTGTTATACCTAATTATCCAATCAGTTGCCTGAGAGAAAGTCTGTTTGGCCAAGTCTCTGAGTACTTTTGTTGACTTCTCGCTAATGTAATCATCCCAGCATGAGAAACAAATGACATCAATCGTCAAATTATGTGCGTGTTTTTACTTTAGGGTGAATTTCGCCCCTTTTTTTCATACTGGTCGTAGAAGTAGACTCACATAAAGTGTTATGGTGAGAAGGATTAGGGTCTAAAATTGTCAAATTTTAATACGTAATATAAGAACAGCATTAGAAAAAATGATCAAGGTCAATACCAAATTTTCATAACTACTTATCTGCTATTGTATACAATTCAGATTCAAACGTTAATTGGACGAATCTGGTATTTAGCACTCCCACGCCTGACAATTTTCAACTCTAATGTGAAATCTGTGCCACACAGAAAAAAATAATGAAAATTAATCAGTGCGTAAAAAATATAGACGTGGAAAATTACACTATTCTGGGCGTTCATGGATTTTTGACCACAAATTCGCCCTAAATGTATGCGATTTCTATAGCATTATGCACTAAATTGTATAAATAGTGACATAATGCAATAGAAATTGCATACATTCAGGTAATAATATTGTTAAAATTTACGCTCTTTTTGGCATTCCCTTTTTGTGCATTACATTCGTGTAAATTTCAGCATTTTTTCCTATCTGTGTGCGCTTCAACGTCTGCAGGTGTTCATCAACAGATGCCTGCGCCCTGCGGCACATATTTCGTGACTGTTGGCCTCACAAATGGATCTCAAACAACGAGCTCTATCGTCGTTGTAACCAGAGGCCGATATCAACAGCAATTTGGTATCAGACTTTGGGCCACACTTTACGTAGGGGCGGAAACGAAATCTGCAAACAAGCATTAAACTGGACCCCAGCGGGACATCGCAGCAGAGGCAGATTTATAAGTTCATGGTGGTGAAGCCTCAATAGAGAAATAGAAGAAGTTGCCCGTGTGGTAGTAGCGGATTGTGTTGAAATAATAATCGGAGATACGAAATGAAAGCATGAATTATTTGAATGAGATTTGAATTTCTAAATCGAAGCAATCGGCGTTCGAATAATAGGCGCCCATAGACCTGTGCAGGAGTTCATCAAATTCACTCACCCGATGGATTTTGACATTTGAGCGGGTCGTCTTCTCGAACAAAAGTTCATTTTGCGTTCATTATGCGACCCGCTCAAACGTCATAATTTCTTGGGGGAGTTCATTTTGCGTTAGTCTATTAGCACATGAATATGAACTCGATTGACAGAACGAGACGATACTAATTCGAATATTGGGTACATCTTCTATGTATCACTAGAGCTACTCGTTCTGTCAGAGCATACTTGTGAGTACACATCCCATGACAATTCAGATATTCGACGGATGTCCTAAGTATATTCGCTCGGCCCCGACAGCCCGAAATCTAACCTGGCAATAGGTTAAAGCGATAGCTGGACATCGCTCAGGATGGAGATGGGAGGTGTACTGGACCATAAGTAAGTGAAGCGAGTTTCGGAGACGCATCATGGCATGAAATCGTACTTTGAATTCCGCAGAATGCTCCGATCGCCACCATACCAAACTGAATTTCTACAAAACGCTCATTAGACCGGTAGTCATCTACAGACACAAGACCTGGACAATGCTTGTGACGCTCCGGTTGAATAGAGTTCGCCGCCGTACCAAACCAACTATCTACAAAACGCTCATTAGACCGGTAGTTCTCTACGGACACGAGATCTGAACGATGCACGTGGAGGACCAACGCGCACTGGGAGTTTTCGAAAGGAAAGTGCAGCGTACCATCTATGGTGGGGTGCAGATGGCGGACGGTACGTGGAGGTGGCGAGTGAACCATAAGTTGCATCAGCTGCTGGAAGAACCATCCATCGCTCACACCGCGAAAATCGGAAGATTGCGGTGGGCCGGGCACGTAGTCGAACAGTAATCCGGGGAAAATGGTTCTCGACAAATTGTTGATTCAGTGTTATCTGTTTAGATGTTAACTAAATAAATGAAATGAATGGTTCTCGACAACGATCCGACGGGAACAAGAAGGCAAGGTGCGCAGCGAGCAAGGTGGATCGATCAGGTGGAAGATTATTTGCGGACCTTCCGCAGGCTGTGGGTTGGCGACATGCAGCTATGGACCGAGTTGAATGCAGAAGACTTTTATGCACTGCACAGACCATTCCGGCCTTAGTCTGAGAAAACTAAATAAATAATTATGAATCGTGGTTGAGAATCATCAAATGCTTCAAAAAGTCAGTTCAGTTAGAGACAGCAGCACGGACGGTCGAAGTTTTTTTCTCGAAATTTTCAAGTATGGTTTTCGTTTTCTCGTTCGTTTCGTCCACCTGATCCCAGTCCTCTAGAGCATGGATCCCTACCGAAGAAGAACCGTGCTTCTGCATTCAACGAGGTGAACTATCCGGCCATCCCGGTTCTCCGTCGAGCGATTCCAATCAAGATGAATACACCACTAGGTGTTCCAATCTGCCAAATTCACGATTCAGCCATCTTGGATTTTAGTATGGGAAAGCCAGCCGGTTTGTTTATGTTTTGCACCGAAAATGAATTTTTCACCCCCGCCTTCTTCTCGTCCATATATTGGGCAAGTTGAAACACCTAGCTGTGTATTCATCTTGATTCCAATCATCCCACCATTACAACCGCACAGGCGACTGGCAGCGGCAGCGGTAAATAGACATGGCGTTCATCGCCGAAACGCACCCAAAACCGGAGGTTAACGTCATCATCCCGGACATCGTGAGACTCGGCTGACCAAAAGAGGTGGTGTGGCAATCGTTCTTCGCTAGAACAGTAACTGTCATCGAGGCCATCAGTATTGCCTAACTCTAGCAAAAGTCGGCAATGCTTCATCGGCTGCCCTGCATCGTGGACATCGTCAAAGCTAATAGGAAGGTATGGTCAGTACATCATTGCCGACGACCTGAATGCCAAACATCCAAACAGCCTGAGGCATCAGTCATGGTAAATCGAAACCACTACTCGATCCTCAGTCCGGATTCCTTCACTCGGCTGAGTCGGTCAGGAGTCCATGTAACAATCGACCTCTAACAAACATGAACGACCACATCTCGCAGCTGATTGTCTACCAAGAGCTCAGCTCGGATTACTACCCGGTGGTGGCGGAAGGGAGTTCTTCGGTAAATCGGCTCCAGCATTCCCGACGAAACTAACTCCTAATTCTCGATGTGACGCGGCTTTATGCTTACTGTGCCTATGAATGGATGGTTAGGGGGATCCAAAAAGAACCTAACCGCTAACGGAGCCTGTGAAGTATCAGGGCACCCATCACAGTATTGAGCCCTTACTGCGCTACGGGAGCTATGGCTTAGTTGACATTTTGCTTCTCCGAGATAGTCGGCTACTCTTATTCAATCTCCACTTGAGGTTAAATAAAAGTGGGATTGTGGGTAGGGCTTCGAAATGGTGAGTTGAAATGGTGGGAAGGGGCGCCTAACATAGCTCTGGTCCTCACAAGTTCCAATACTCACGCTTCCACGGGTCTTCCGATGACAATTGACCGCCAGCTAAGGGTTGCGTACTTAGCTGGTAGTGCAGCCTAGGCACTGTTGTCCTTCTGACATCAGCTAGAGTGAGAGGGTGCATCCTGTGGGGTCTGCCTAGGATGTGGTGGGGTTCGACAGTAGGCTCTGTTGAACTTCTATAAAAAGCTGCATGTGTCCCCAAGCAGGCCCTATCAAAGCGACCGTGTGCCGCTCAAAGCGCCTAGTCCTGGTGTTGGGTGGGACTTTAAACAAATTTTACCCGACTGACCAAGCGTCTGTTCACCAAGGAGGTGCGGCTCCAACAGCGTCTGTGCTGTCATCCAGCGGCTGAGTATGAAATGCTATTCCCCGGAAGCTATACCCAAGATGGCAGCCCCATCCCGGTGAACACAGAACGGCGTCGGGACAAGTTCTGCTATACTCTGGTTTACGAGGTGAACATGCTCCCCGGCATCGCGGAGTTGGCTTCCTACTAAGCGCTTAGGCACACTCTGCGGTTATGATGTGGGAACCTATAAGTGAAAGGATAATCGTTGCCAGATTTAGAACACGGGTCCAAAACCTTACTATAATCCAATGTTATGCGCCAACCGATGCTGCCGACCTGCAAGACAAAGAGAGCTTCTACAGTCAACTCAATGCCGTCGTAGATAGAATTCCGAGGGGTGATATCAAGATCTGTTTGGGCGACTTCAATGCGAAGATCGGATCCGACAACTCGAACCATGAGCGCATTATGGGATGCCATGGTCTCGGATAAATGAGCGAAAACGGACAGCTGTACGCAGAATTTTGTGGTAATAACGACATGGTGATCGGGGGATCACTCTTCCCTCATCGACCGGTTCACAAGGTCACGTGGGTCTCTCGTGACGGCTTTACAGAAAATCAAATCGACCACATCTGCATCAGCCGAAAATGAAAATGGAGCCTTCTTGATGTACGGAATAAACTTAGTGCCGATATCGCGTCTGATCATCACCTCCTCATCGGAGAAATACGCCTGCGCATTGCGCGGATTCGTCGGCAGGAGGAAAGAGTTGGACGACGATTCAACACACGCCGACTGGAAGATGTCACGGTGAAACGGTCCTTCGTTGAAGAACTGGAGACGCGTGCTGCAGATATTCCGGAAGGTGGCAGTGTGGAAGACCAATGGACCGCCATCAAGAAAGCCTTCATCGCCACCAGCGAGAACAATCTGAGCGAACTACGCACCCAGATAAAACAATGGATCACCGATGAGACCTGGAGAAAGATAGAGGAGCGAAGAGAAGCCAAAGCCGCGATAGTGATCGAAAACCAGAGGAGCCAAAGTATTAGCCCGTCAACGATACGCGGCTCTTGAGAAGGAAGTAAAACGATCATGTCGATGGGACAAGCGAGCGTGGGCAGACTCTCTGGCCGACGAAGGAGAGAGAGCCGCCGCAACCGGGGACATTGGCCTCCTCTACGATTTCTCACGACGCTTAAGCGGGACGAAGATGAATGCAACGATGCCTGTGAAAAACGCGAATGATCAGTTATTGACCGACCCAACTGACCAGCTGAAACGATGGTTTGAGCACTTCGAACAACTTTTCCAAGTGTCAGCCATCACCACCTCGGCATGATCTGCCTAGGATCCGACGTATAACACGCGTCAATACCGAAGCTCCATCACTGCTAGAGATTCAAACAGCCATCCAAAGCATTAAATCGAATAAAGCTCCAGGTGTCGATCGCATATCAGCCGAGATGCTCAAAGCTGACCCCATGACATCCGCTCAACTACTGCATCGTTTATTTCGTAATATCTGGGACACCGCAACTTTCCCGGTCGACTGGATGCAAGGTATCTTAGTGAAGGTACCCAAAAAGATTGACCTGACTGTAGGCGGTAACTTGCGAGGCATTATGTAGCTGTGTACCGTTCTCAAAGTTCTATGCAAAATTATCCTGTCCCGGATTCAGGAGAAGATCGATGCGACTCTCCGGCGGCAGCAGGCCGGATTCCGTGCCGGAAGATCCTGTGTAGACCATATTGTCACGCTCCGAATCATTCTGGAGCAGGTCAACGAATTCTAAGAGTCCCTTTACTTGGTAGGGGAACAGGTGGTAAAATGAACACGTTAAGGACTTGCGCTGAATTCAATCATAAAACGAGGATAATTTGCTAGTTTTACCACTTGGTTCAGCAATTTAACTCATATTCTTATTGCACTGAACCTTTTTTTCGCTAATAAACATTGTTTTATATAGTTTTTCATCGAAATAAAAAACATCGAAATTTCGTATGTACAAAAATAGTGCGGGTAAAATGAACACTGCCTGGTGGTAAAATGAACATCGCTTCTTAAACCCTTTTGAAACATTTAATTTTTTTTTTTACTCTGGCACTGTATATACAACTAATTGAGATTACGAGAGCCTTTTGAAAAATCTGGTATAACTTTTGAAAAGCTCTTAATTATGAAAATAATAAAAAGAAGTTAAAAAGTTTTAAAATATCAATTATTTTTTAACTAAATTTACATATTCAAAGTTTTTTCTTGGTTATTTGATATGGTTTGATTCTTGAACTTCCGCTTCACAATCGCACAACTTTTACCATAAATTTGTGAAAATTTGATACAAGTGTTCATTTTACCCCCATACGTGCCTTGTGATAAATAACTCTTCCTCTAACTATGCAAACCAATAATTTTACTATTTACCCCTGCAACATCTTTGTGAAGGTTGTCCTATTTGCCGCTGTGGTTAGAACTGGTTTAAATAAATGTTATTATGAATTTATTAAGAATTAAAGCTTGCGGAAAAATGGTAAAAAATTACATCAGACCCAATTTGTACGGCCTCTTTTGATATTTTGGATAGTAATAGCTATTCGTTCGGTCTCAAAACCAAAATATTAGCTTAGGTACTTTATTTTGTTTCGAGGAAAATGTGTGCATGATTAACATACGCCTAAATAGTGGTTTAATATAAATATAGCCAACTGTTCATATTACCACCCCTGTTCATTTTACCACCTCTTCCCCTATTCATTGACTACGAAAAATCTTTTGACTTTCTCAATCACGAGAATATGTGACGCAAGGGGGTTCCTGAGAAAATCATCGAAGCACATTACGAGGCCTTTTCGTGTAGAGTGCTGCACAATGGGGTCCTGTCCGACCCTATCCGGGTCGTATCTGGTGTGAGGCAAGGATGTATTCTATCACCGTTACTGTTCCTCATCGTAATCGACGAGATTCTGATAGATGCGATTGACCGTGAACCGAACTGCGGGCTGTTATGCCAGCCTATAACCATGGACCACCTAAACGACTTCGAATTGGCTGATGACGTTGCACTCCTCGCGCAACGGCGCTCTGATATGCAGAGTAAGCTCAACGACCTTGCCGAGCGCTCCCTTCGGCAGGTTTAGTCATAAACGTCAACAAAACCAAATCGTTGAATGTAAACACGGTGACCCCTTCCAGTTTCACAGTAGCCGGGCAACCAGTGGAGAATGTTGAAAGGTTCCAATATCTTGGTAGCCAAATGGCATCAGACAGCGGTACCAAGATTGACATAGGCGCACGAATCAAGAAAGCAAGGGCTGCCTTTGCGAGTTTAAGAAATATCTGGAAAAACAGGCAGATAAGTGAACGCACCAAAATACGAATTTTCAACTCTAACGTTAAATCTGTGCTGTTATACGCTAGTGAAACATGGTGTGTATCAAAGGAGAACACTCAACGGCTGCAGGTGTTCATTAACAGATGCCTGCGGTATATAATTCAGGCCTGGTGGCCTCACAACTCGATCTCAAACAACCAGCTCCATCGTCGTTGTCACCAGAGGCCGATAGCAACAGAAATTCGGGATCGGAAGTGGGGCTGGGTCGGCCACACTCTACGTAGGGGCGGAAACGAAATCTGTAAACAAGCATTAGACTGGAACCCAGCGGGACATCGCAGCAGAGGCAGACCCAGAGGCTCATGGCGGCGAAGCCTCAATAAAGAAATAAAAGAAGTCGACCGAAATCTAACCTGGCAACAGGTTAAAGCGATAGCCGGGCAACGCTCAGGATGGAGATCTTTCAAGTCGGCCCTTTGCACCACCGGAGGTGTACAGGATCCATAAGTAATAGTAATTCTCATACAAACCGCGCGTGCGTGCTTAGTCAAATTACAACCATTGGGATGTTGGTTTTATGGGGTCGTGAGGTAGCGAGGTTTGTTTTGTTAAACGTTTTGCCGCGTGTAATGTGTAGTTTTTCCGCAAATCATGTTCGATCGCACACCAATTCATTTATGTTTCGAACAAAATTGGCGTAACTCACTATGTATGAAAATGGTTGGATATGACAATTTAAAATTTTCATTTAAAAACCCCAAATTTATTATTCCGCAGTGGTGATGATGCCTTTCTCCGATTGTTATTCGACTTAGGGCCAGGTTTAAGCGTATGGGTAAGCACCGCTTAAGAGTTAAGCGGAGGTGAAGAAATTGGCCCTTAGAGTGATTAATGCATTTCATAGTTAATTGCCTATTAAATGGCAATTAAATGCTTTTGAAGTGTTATTTTAAAGGGATGCTGCCTAAATAGTAGGATACACGCTAACTTTCACCTACTCAATAACTGAGTAAAATTGCATTGTTCTCCACAGAAATTTAACTCAATATCCGTCAAAAATTTAGAGTGTAACCTTGTTTAAAGCTGATAATCAATTTTAATATTCACCTCTTGCTTACATGAACATGTCCAGCATCTAGCACTTTTCATAAACACTACTTTTTTGCTCCGACCACGGTCACTGCTCTGGTTCTATTTTTGTACTTTTGTGCGAATCACCGCACAAAAGTAGAGCGCAAGAACCAACTGCAGACGGCGGTCGTAACGAAACTGCGAAATTTTACTGGGTTTTTAAAGATTTGGATTTTTAAATGTTTTTACGTTGATAACCAATAGTTCCAATGGGCTTGCTGGAGAGTTACCGATTCGATTGATAATAAAATCTCGAAAATCCATTGAAAGATAAAGGAGCTATTAGCGTTTGAAATCTATCCTAATTTCGTGACGGCCTCGAATTTGGAAATTTCCGTTTTACACCCTTTATCAGAGTCTTCCCCTTAGACGTAGTTTACGTCAAAAAATAATGAAAATTAATCAGTGCGTAAAAAAAATAGACGTGGAAAATTACACTATTCTGGGTGTTCATGGATTTTTGGCCACAAATTCGCCCTAAATGTATGCAATTTCTATAGCATTATGCACTAAATTGTATAAATAGTGACATAATGCAATAGAAATTGCATACATTCAGGTAATAATATTGTTGAAATTTTCGCTCTTTTTGGCATTCCCTTTTTGTGCATTACTTTCGTGTAAATTTCAACATTTTTTGCTATCTGTGTACGCTTCAACGTCTGCAGGTGTTCATCAACAGATGCCTGCGCCCTGCGACACATATTTCGTGTCTAGTGGCCTCACAACTGGATCTCAAACAACGAGCTCTATCGTCATTGTAACCAGATGCCGATATCAATAGCAATTCGGGATCAGACTTGGGGCCACACTTTACGTAGGGGCGGAAACGAAATCTGCAAACAAGCATTAGACTGGACCCCAGCAGGACATCGCAGCAGAGGCAGACCCATAAGTTCATGGTGGTGAAGCCTTAATAGAGAAATAGAAGAAGTTTTTTTATTTCCTTCTTTATTTGATAGGCACTCTGTGTTACTTAACCGCTACTGTGCCGAGATCTACTGTGGTATTCTGCTGTACAGAATCCACACAGAATCTATTTTTAGATTACCATTACTCATTTTATTGTTGTCGTTGCCAGTCCATCTTATCGTGAGTCCATTGTGTCCGTTTGTCCATGCCGTTCATCCAAGGATCGTTGCATTGTTCGGTTTGGCAATTGCCATTTATTCGGGTAACGTTGGAGGAATGTCTCCGAGAAGAACAAGTTGTCAGTTGTCATTAGGCAGCCGTGACCGGTAAGGCGCGTACCCCAAACGCCACCGTATGGGCTACGGATCCGACGACTGACGAGGGTTTGGTGGAGGGGCTGGGAATCGACCCCATGACCATTCGCTTGTAAGGCGAACGTGTAGCCAACTACGCTACGGGACCCCCCAATAGAAAATTGTGCTTTTATCGCTGCACTTTTCCAAATAGCAGCAAATATTGCACAGCTTCTGCAGCGTTTGGTGGACCTCACGCCAGGTTTGATCGAGCTGCTTTTTCTTGGACAGTGAATTTCAACTGATCCATGTTTAATTTTCTTCTTCCATCCCTGAGCAGTAATCGGTGTGCATTGATGATTTAGTCCTATCTGGTAAAATCGTGATCTGCACTAAATAGATGCAGTTTCAGATCTTTCATCTTGATAACGGAAGTCAACGGTTAAAACTAACAATTCATGAAAAGAAGGCCAATTTTGATAGGAGCGAACAAAGAATAGATGTAGAAAATTTTAAAATCCTTAAGATCCTACTTCACTCTCGTTTGTGATTTCGACAATTACCAGCACTACGTATAGTTCAAAATATGGAACATTTTTATAGTCTCCTTTTCAAGATTAATACTAAGCTAAGGCACCTAATTATTACTCACAATCGATTGGTTAACGCATTTCGCACGTAGATTTTCCCATCAGGCATCAACTCATAAGTCGCCGACACGCACTTCGTTGCCACTTCACTAACAGTGAAGTATCGCTCCACCTCATACCAGGTGCCTAAAAACTTATTTCTGTCGAATTTGGTTATCGGCACATAATCCGGACATCCTCCCAGTCCTGGAATCTGGGAATCAACGAATCCCGCGAATCCACACAAGCCCAGAAGCACACAAATCAGCACTTTACACTTGATATTAGCCGCCATTTTCACTCGATCGATTGACACTGTGGAACCGAAACTCACTGATCACTTGCTCAACCGTAGCGTCCCAGGAATTGCCGATAAATAGCTAAACTAATGTCGCCAACTGCCACTTTTATAGGGGATAGACTGGATGCGCGCGTGCCTGCGACAACGGAGAAAGGTGAAATTATGATCATCAGCCAGCAACGGTATTGCGTCCTCAGTTCGTCATCACCTCCTTGTTACTCAATAATGACTTGTTTCGATGTTCTTCCAATCGATGTCCACAGATAAAACGACAGTAATTATGCAAAGCTAGTATGCGCTTGGCGCTACCCTCCCATTCTTCCAGGTGTAGTTAGAAAATGGAAGAAAGCCAGAACGTGATTTGAATTAACCATCATGCTGACAATGTCAATGATCGTTACTTCACTCGGAGCGACCGTTTATCGAGAGGCGGTCGGATCGGATGGGTCTAGTGTTATCGATTATGTGTTTATTGTGGTTGAAGAGGAATGGCTTCGTGGAGTATGTGCGTTTCTACGCCGGTCGGTGTCCCCATTTCTCGACCGACCAGCGCAACCCGACAATCAGCTTAAATATGATGTAAAGTGGAGAAATTATGACGGAAGAAATGTTTTGTTTACAAACAAGTTTTATGCATTACCGGCTTTTTTAAACTGGAAGATCCGTTTTCCCAAGTCTCGAGTTGGTTTGTTTGTGGGTCAATACTGGAAGGATGTTACGCCATGAGAGCAAACATATTTGTTTTAATTTTTGCAATCGATAAGTGAAGTCAACTATATATTGGCCGGCAAGGTGATCTGAGGATATTTTTGACTTGAAAAATGTTTTATGCTTGATTTCAGTTTTATGTAATGTAGGTAACTAATGGCGGATTGATGCAATTTTAGAATTTGGGGAAACTTGATCCCATTTTTATGATCTTTTGGGGGCCAACTCATCTTCAAATTTATCAATTGGGGAAACTGGACACACATAATCCCTACTTTTTGTCTAAAACCCTCCCCGTTGCTACGCCACTGATTCAAACACATCATTTGATGCAATTATTTGTTCATGAAAGTTATCAAATTATCGATTTTTCCGAAAGATAGAAAATTCGGCATTTCCAAAACTTGTGAGAGACTTGAAGAGAATTGATCCATCTATGAGCTAAACCCGTTTAAGTTATTTCTAGTCTATTCAAGTCTAATGAAAGTCAAATTGGTGAAATTTTAAATTTCTAACAATCCTTAATAACATATTTTTGGTATTGAGTAAGGCAAGTATTTTGGTCTCGAATAGGCAGCCAAAATCTCTGCTTTATCAACAAAGTTTGCATGCTGCTCTTGATCTATCTGCTGAAAAAAAAAACCACTCCACTGAAAGATAGTGGCCAAACTATGACAACCATTTTATTTTCAAGATGATCTCTTATTGTGACTGATACGTGGAACCAAAACTGGTTGTCGATACGTAGATGTTTTTTATATTTTTTTAAATCTAATTATCCTGTTATCAAATTGAAAATTGGCCGCATCGCAAATGACATGGCCAGTGGTAAATATTCCTGGTACCTATTTTGGGACCATCAAAAAAATCTGTAATGCATCGAGGTCTTCAGACTACCATCAATACCACGACCGTGATCATACCTGGCTGATGACTTCATACATCAGTGTTGTACTATCATACATGCATATATCATTATTTTTTTCTGTATTCTGTATTCAAAATACACAAACGCAAATTAATCTTCAAATACTGACTAAAAGTGGTTGCCTATTATTGAGCATTTTTAAGAGAGAAACAATAGAAAGACTTACGATAAAATATAATAAAATTAGTGTAAGTAAACTTGTCCTAGTAAAAAGGGAAAGTGCAATTCAATACTAGATAACAGTATAAATCTCACGCCAAGTAATTTCATGGGTTTTTCAAAGCTTCATCGATATTTTTTGATTGAAAAACAATGTTTGAAGCATTTAATCAAACTAATCTTCGACATTTTGCATCTGCTGCGCCTTTAGATTTTGTTCGCACTTGAATCTTCTTCTTTACGCCTAATTTCATGAGCGAATAAATTTTCCTCCTGGTCTAGTGGCTATCGTTTCTGCCTTATTAGCAGGAGGTCGTGGGTTAAATTCCAAGCACGTCCCTTGCCTACTTTGCATTTCCAATTAAAGTTCTTTCTGTGTTTCACGTTCTGCCAAAACGATTCCTACTGTTATAACCTCCTACACTAACAATTCCAAAACTTCTGTGACACCTATGAAAGGTCATAGAGTTCTCTGCATCTTTCTTAAGTAGGTGTCCAACTAATCATCTTTTCCCTTCCTCATCATTGTCAAAGGCTTGGTCATCTAAGAGATAGTGATTAGTCCCAAATCAATATCTGTGGTAACGGATGAAAGTGTAGCTACTCTCATACAATAGTCTTGGCTTGTACCACCTACGAATTTGTGCGAAATGCTCAATGCTAATGCATGATCCTGCAATTACGTTTGAGATGACCAGGCTTCTTACAATAAAAACAACTATGTACGTGTGTTCCATGTTCATCTGAACTGCACCTCCACAGTATTTCCAATATTCAGCCCACATCGCTTTCTCACCTGAACCAGTAGTGTTCGCGAGTCGCTCACGACGCTTTTCTGTTTATGATAATAACTTGGACTTAACCTGGTCGATGGAAAGCTCGTCCCTTGGTCTCTGCTCAAGAACCGGCGCCAACGAATCGACCGAATCCGGAAGTGCGAACATAGCAACAATGTTAGCTGAAACTTAGCTGGAATCTGCCCTCCCACATCCGCGATCCTTTGTATTAAGTCAGTGAAAATCTGGAGGTGCTGCTCCATATCTCCGTCTTCTGTCAGCTCTAGACGAGTGATCTTCTTTACCAGGTCCAGGATCCTTTGTCATGATAATCTTTCAAGCATTTCCAAGCATCCTTTGCATAGGCACAATTCCGTACCAGACTAGTCTGGTTGTCCTCCATACAAAGACCAATGGTAGCTCGAGCCGTATAATCTGCTTTCTTCCAGATATCCGTGATGGGATTCAGCCTTTCCTCTGCAATAATGTACCATAACTCCTCACGCACTAACAGCATCTCCATCTTAAATTTTCACGATTAGTAGTTGTGGTTATTAACCTTTACGATACCAGCAGACGAAAACGACTGAAATTTATTTTTAATTTTTTTTTCTCATTTCGTCAATGATCAACCAATTTTAACGAAACAGGCATGGTTGGATCGAAAATTTAATATATTTTCCGGAAATGGCTTGAGGACGTAAATTTTCGTAATTGTTCTGGATTGAGGCCAAAACCCCGTGGGGTACCTATCGTAAGAATGTAATTTTTCCAAGAAACTCACAAAAAAATGATTTTGTTCATGAAAAATCTATGAATGGCGAATCTAAATGCAAGCGTATGTTATAGGGGAACTGATCCGCTTTCCATCCCTTGATGGGCTACAGCTCTTCGATGAACCTACGCCGAATGGAGTATCCTTCTCCACTGGACTCGATCCTGGGCCAATCGCTTCCAGTCGCCCTGAACATTGAGCGTCCTCAGGTCCTCTTCAACTGCAAAAAGCCATCGTGTACGCGGCCTTCCACGAAGCCTGCGGCCTCTTCCGGGTTCTCTACGTTCTTCCGGCATACGAACAACGTGACCAGCCCACCGTAGTCTGCCGTGTTGTATAAGCTTAATAATATCCAGCCCTTTATACACCTGGTACAATTCGTGATTCATGCGACGCCGCCAAATACCGTTCTCCTGTTTACCGCCGAGTATTGTCCGCAGCACCTTACGCTCAAACACTCCGAGAGCTCTCCGATCAGCCTCCTTTAACGTCCATGTCTCATGGCCGTATAAAGCCACCGGAAGAATCAGAGTAGAATACAGCGCGAGTTTTGTTTTCGTTTGCAGACTACGGGACTTAAGCTGGTTACGAAGTCCGTAATAAGCCCTATTTGCAGCTGCAATACGTCTTTTCACCTCGCGGGTAACATCATTATCGTACGTCACTAATGTTCCAAGATACACAAATTCTTCCACCACTTCAAATTTTTCACCATCCAGCACCATTTCGCTACCACCACCACTAATGAACCCACGATGATTGCCAGCGACCATGTACTTCGTTTTGCTGGTATTGATCGTGAGTCCAATCCTCGCTGTCTCCCTCTTAAAAGGCACAAAAGCCTCTTCCACGGCACGGCGATCAATTCCGATAATATCGATATCGTCCGCAAATCCCAGGAGCATATGCGATTTTGTGATAATGGTACCGCTTCTTTGCACACCAGCTCTCATAATCGCTCCCTCGAGCGCTATATTGAACAGTAGATTCGAGAGTGCATCACCCTGCTTTAATCCATCTAAGGTAACAAATGACGTCGATATTTCATCCGCAACCCTTACACTTGATTTCGATCCGTCCAACGTTATACGAATCAGCCGTATCAGTTTCGCCGGAAAACCATGTCAAGCATAATTTGCCATAATTCATTCCGTTTCACTGAATCGTACACCGCCTTGAAATCAATAAACAGATGATGTGTCTGCAAGTTGTACTCCCGGAATGTATCAAGGATTTGTCTCAGGGTAAACATTTGATCTGTCGTTGATCGGCCCTCACGAAAACCTGCTTGGTATTCGCCGACGAAGGACTCTTCAAGCGGTCTCAATCCGTTGAACAAAATTCGGGACATAATTTTGTACGCCGAATTAAGGAGGGTTATTCCTCGGTAATTGGCGCACTCCAGTCTGTGCCCTTTCTTAAAGAGAGGGTAAATGAGGCCGTCCAACCAGCTAGCAGGCATTTCCTCGTCTTCCTATATTTTCGACATAATATGGTGCAGAACTTCATAAAGCTGCTCACTGCCATGTTTGAGAAGTTCAGCCGGGAGCTGGTCCTTCCCCGCAGCCCTATTGATTTTCAGCTCTTTAACAGCTTTTTTAACCTCATCTAGTGTAGGTGACTCCACAGCTTGTCCATCGTAATATTTATTCTGTTCACCGATGCACCGTCACTTCCTCCATTCAACAAAGTCTCGAAGTGTTGCTTCCACCTGGCAGCCACTTCAGTTTTATCTGTAAGCAAATTCCCTTGTTGGTTGTTGCACATGACGGGAGATGGCGCTGTCTTTCTCCGCACGTCATTGACAGACTCATAAAACCTCCGCATATCGTTCTGCTCCATTTTCTCCTGCGCGTCACTAATAACATGTTCTTCGTACTCTTTTTTCTTCCTGCGGTGGGTTAGTTTTTCGACTGCTCTTGCTTCCTTGTACCGATCTCTATTCGATCGGGTACCCGACACTAACATCCGGCTTCTGGCAACGTTCTTCTCGTCTGTCACTCTCTGACACTCCACATCGAATCAACCCGTCCTGGGTCGCCTCTGTGCAGTGCCTACCACTTCTCGTGCTGTTGTGCTCACCGCTCCATGGATCGACTCCCATAGATCGTTGATGTTGTCGCTAACGTTGATTGCACTTATCCGTTCGTCGAGCTTCTGGCGGTACTTAGCCGATACTCCTTCCGCCGACAATCGCTGGATATTGTAACGCATCGTTCGCTGTGATCTTTCGTTCGATACAGGGGTGGCATTGTGCATCTCGATTCGAACGTAATTCTATCGAGTCGAACATGTTTGGCATTACGGGTTTCGATTCGATCTCGAAAACGACTCATCGTTCGAGTATGCTCGAGGAGGTACAAGAATAACGAGATGTTTTGGCATTATGGAAACTCGATAGCACACTGAAAAACGACTCAAGTCGAATGAAAAACACTCGTCACCTTTATAGCTTTCGAATGTTGTTCGAGAGTTATTTCTTGCTGAAAGTTTTTAATTATATTTGTTATTATTTCTCTACGGGAGGAGAATAAATGTTTTATTATTGTCTCTTGAGGAAAAGAATGTCATAAGAATACCTACTTTCATAGTTTCCAGACAATATGCAATCTCTAATTATCCCGAAATCCGCGTAAAACGACTTCAACTAAAATCGGGTTTTCACGTATTTCTTGACGATTTAGATAAATCGCGTGAAAATCTATGAGGAAAATCTGCGTGAATACGTATATATTCCAAAATCTACGTAAAATAAATGAGTTAAATAAAAAAACGCGCATGAGATTACCCAAGTGCATTTAAATTTAACACAGGAAGCATCAAATTAATTTATTATCGAATACTTCTTTAGCTTTAAATTATTAAGCTCAAAATTGGATCTGTGGCATAAACTCGAATTAACATAAAATTAATAATTTGTGCCATATAACAATATCTCAATTTACAAAACATGTCGTATCGGCATAATATTTAAATCGGTTGCAACTGCTCCATAAATAATATTGCTTTTTATAGTCATTGAGTACAATTTGCTTGTTTATAAATTAACTGCAAATTCATGCCCTGAAGGATGCCTTTCCAACAGGCAACATGCTACACGCAGATGAAATTACTCTTGTTCTCTCTGTTTACTCACATTAGCCATGCGCTGAAGGTTGTCTCTCCAGCGGGCGGCATACTAAACACGGAGACAGCTATCTCTTATTCTCTCTGTTTACATTTCGTTTGACAGAACATACTCGATTGAACTAGTACAGCACTATTCGAAATCTTGTACTGCGACTGAATGAAGTCGAACGAAATACATAATGCCGCAATTTTTTCGAAACGAATCCAAAAACTTACGAATCGAGTGATTCGATTCGAGATGCACAATGTCACCCCAGTTGACAACCGTGATCGAATTTTACTGACACCGAGGTAGTGATCAGAGCCAATGTTCGGACCTCTGAATGTCCGCACATTGATAACATCCGAGAAATGGCACCCGTCCACCAGAACATGGTCTATCTGGTTGCAAGTTTCACCATTTGGGTGTCTCCAAGTGTGCTTTCGGATGTTTTTTCGTGCAAAGTAGGTGCTACTGAAGGCCATCCCTCTGGCAGCAGCAAAATTTACTAGCCGTAGGTTGTTGTCATTGGTAGCGGAGTGAATGCTCTCCCTACCGATTATGGGACGGAAAAAGTCCTCTCTACCGACCTGAGCGTTAGCGTCTCCGATAACAATTTTCACGTCATGCTTTGGGCACTCTCCATAGGCTTTATCAAGACATTCATAAAACGTGTCCTTAACGTCGTCGGCTTTATCGTTTGTCGGTGCGTAAACGTTGATTAGGTTGTAATTGAAGAATTTGCCCCGTATCTTCAACACACAGATTCGTTCGCTTATGGGTTTCCACCGCATCACTCGCTTCATCTGCTTGCCCATCACTACGAAACCAACTCCATGCTCTGCTTTTTCACCGCCGCTGTGATAGATGTTATACTTGAATGCAGTGTTGGTGGTGGGGTCCACGGCTCGGAATTCGCGTTCTCCGGATCTGGGCCATCGGACTTCTTGAATAGCGGCCACGTTCACTCCAACCTTCTGCAGTTCGCGAGCCAGAAGGCTCACTCGTCCAGGTTCATTTAGGGTCCTGACATTCCAGGTACCGAGTTTCCAATCATAGTCCTTATTTCGTTGCCGGGTCGGTTGCCAAAAATAACGTTCTCTTTTTCTTCTATCTCCATTTTTCGTGGTATTTGAGAGGCTTCAACAAGCTACCTTACCGGGGTCGCGCTACCTACATCGCGATGATGGGGCTGCCACCTTAGGTATAGCTGACGCGATACAGCATTTCGTTAATCAGCCGCTGGGTACCAGGCAGACGCTGTTTGAGCCTCACCTCCTGGTGAACAGACGCTCGAGGCGTACCTTCTCACTCTAGTTCATGTCAGAAGGACAATAGTGCCCAGGCTGCACTACCAGCTAAGTACACAACCCTTAGCTGGCGGTCTTTTGTCATCGGACGACCCGTGTGTGGAAGCGTGAGATAGGGACTTGTGGGGACCAGAATTCTGTTGGGCGCTCCTACCTTGATGTCAACTCACCATTTTGCAGCCCAATGAGCTTCATAGCATATCTAATATTGAGGCATTGCAACAAATGTTCAGTAAAATAATTTCCAATTTTAAACAACAATCGTTGCAATCTTCTATTGCAACGATTAGCTCCTTGTACCCTTAGCATAATTAAGATTAAGTTTAGTTTAAGTTTAAAACAATGTAATTCCTACATGGTTCAATTCAACTAGAGGAAAAATCCCAAATGCCAGAGGCAATTGAAATGTATTTATAATAACTAAAAACATATAGTCTAAGAGATGAATGCATGTATTAGATAATTAGCAAATAAAATTATTTAAAAAAGGGGCATTGAAATTGGCTTCTCAACTCACATAAGTGCCATCTTCCATCAACGGTATGAAGCTTTAAGCTTTAATAAGAGACTCTATACCATACCGCATGTATCGCGAAGCTTTCTCGTGCATGAAGATTGTTCACCGCACGGATGCCGGTACCGGTTATTTATGCACTACGCTGCTCAAACGAACGCTTAAATTTATGTGATGTATAATGAAGCTTTAACATAGACATTTGAGTAGCTGTTTTCTTTTTTTTATCGGTGCGCTCACACATTCGTCATGTTTCAGCTCTTGATCAATCGGAACAAGATTTATTTCTACGTAGGCTTGATGAAAGTTATATGTATGTATTAAAATAATGGTTTTGGATTAATCCTGTTGACTTTACTTCCATTTAGTACGAGAAGGACATTAATAATTTGTTTCTTCAAGGTATGTTGCGTAGCTTGATTATTTCTAATCAAAAGCGAAGTAATTGTAGTAATTATTAAATAAGAACATTGTTAGATGTGGTTTTAAAGAAAATTGTTTAATCCTGTATAAATTATGTGCGATCTTATTAACGCAAGAACGATTTTCTGAAGCAATTAATCGAGCAAAATATGAAGTAATTTCCTTGAACTAATGTAGGAATTTATTTAGTGCTTGGAGAAATTATGTAATATTTTGCAAGAAATTTTAAAGTGAAGCATTAGAAATATCTGAATGTCAATAAAAGAAAACTAATGCAATACTTTTGGAAAAGTTAAAAAAAATATATATATGTACATTTTTGTATAAAGCCTCTTCTTATTCTTCACTGGCTCTACTGGAACTTGACCTTCAACTTTCGTATTCCAATAGCATTTCTTCAGTTATTCATTGAAAGCTTTTCTATGCCATTGGATGGGTTTTTATCTTGCCCAGAGTCTCGAGAATGTGTTTCCCATTTGAAAACATCCTAGACCGAACCGAGAATCGAACTCGCCATTTACGGATTGGCAATCCTACGCCTTTGCTCGAAAGGCTACTGGAGACTCCTATATGAAGCCTTATCCTGCCTATATTGGAGCAATCTACGCGAGTGGATAGTTCTGGCTAAGTTTTCTGTCACTATTTTTTCCACGAAGATTTTTATTAATTTATACGATTAAACCCATATCCCATATAAACAAACCTATTTTAGTGAAACGGTATCGAAGCAACCCGAAGGTTTGTTAACGATACATGAGCATGGGCATGATGACCGTACAATTCGTAGTTACTACTCCGTGATTGACTATATCTTGCACAGGGAATCGATTGAATGGAGTTTGGATTCTACCTATCATTCTCAATGTGCAAATTTCAGATATTCATTGCATTTTACTAAGTCAATGACGGCGCCGGTCACGTCCTTACGGTCATCGAGGAAAGCCAGGATTATTAGTTCAACTCTTGTTGTTGTTGTATCGCGGTGTAGGTTGGTATTCCGATACTGATGGCTTTTCCACAAACTGGCTGGCTGACCTTGGAGTGGTCTTGTTGTGTGGGGGTTATCACGCCTATCTAAAGAGAGGATATTGAGGGTTCGAGTCCCTCCAAAACACGTGGATTCTTTTTTTGCAAATTCCATATCAATTTGTCTATTTCGAATCATGTGCTGTGCATATGCACAGGTAAGATATTTTACAAAAAAATAAATTTTCGGGCGGTCGAGTTTGCGAAAAATATAGAATTATTCAAAAGGGATCATAAATTTTCTCATACATATTACGGAGCCAGATATTCATTATGCAGTTAAGTATCGTGACCACAAACCATGTCATCCGATAGATTTATTTCTGAAGTCTAGGAGAAGCACACAAATAATTGGGATGAGTAGGATATCGATCTAAGCCATGCAAAAATCAATGTTTCACCAATATAAAACAGAATTCTGATGGTAGAAACAAATAAGCATTCTCACAAGACTCATTGAGATATAATCAAAATGAAATTTTCTGGAAGATTTTTCCAACAGCAGAGTGTGACCTCATCTCAATGTTAACAAATGTGAATTCTTGGAATTATTGTAATTATTATTATTGTTGGCACGACATGACATCTGATAACTATGTGAGGTTTTGCTCAGCTAACATTTTAGCCTCACCTCCCCAAGTAAAAGCTCTATCGCCTTAACAGAGGTAAAAATCTTCATCACACAACCGGTGTAACGTGCGTGAGGGAAAATCTCACGTCTCATCCTTGTCTCTGTAACATAGCAACCTGCTCATCCCATCGGGATTTTCTTTGTGTCGTTTTCCACCACCCACGTTACGATGGGGTCGCATGGTCGTTACTCATGCTCATACTCGTGGGTACACATGGTTGTGGTTTCTTGCTCCGTTTCATCGCGGCGAAAAGGATTCTCTCTTTCTCTTTTTTCTGTTCCATCGGTTGTTATCGTCGTTCGTCGTTCGCTCGGTTCAGCACCGCACGTCGTTCCAGTCGGGTGCTTTTTTTTTCGTGAGCTATGAATTTACTATTGCGAATGTTTGGGCGACCGCCAGCTGCGGTATGGAATTAGGACTGTATAATGGTAGCCGTCGTCGAGGGGGTTGCTCGTAAAGTTTGCCATTATCTCCATTCCTGATTGCTATACGCGAAATCGCCAGCAGCTCCTGTGCTGCCGTTACCGCCCGACGCGTCACGGTGGCGTTAAATCGAATTCCTGGGTCGCGCTGTCAGTGAATTCCAGCGAAGGTTTCGAAGTGGGGTTTTGGAAAATTTGGGCGACTGGCCGTGTGCCGTGCTATGGTTTCGGGGAACGAGAAGGAAGGCTTTGGCCTATTGCTGTTTGGCGCTTGTCGGTTGCCGTCGTGGCCGGGTTCGCCCTGTTGATATGCTGGAAGCAATGGTGGTTGTCTTGTCAGTCGATTCGCAGTTACTGCCATGGTCGGATTGAATTTTTCGTCCTGTCACTGTTGATTGTTTCTTGAAAGGCGTCTGTGGTGCGATGGGACCTGTCTAGTGCGTGAAATTCCCCAAAATTGTGTATGTGTGCATCGTCTGGGAAAAAGAAAAGCTGTGACCCTCTTGAATGGATATTTGTGTTACGTTTAGCGTTTTGTGAAGAGGCATTATGGCCTAAAGAGTTGTCCTAATTGAGGAAACTTCTATTTTTGTTTTGTTGTGGTGGAACTATATACTTTACGAGCATCAACATTTTTATCTGTTTATTTGGGCAAACTAAATCAAGCTGCCTTCGAGTGGAACGCTTCGTTGTTGATTCTTTTGTTAGTACGTTCCCCCGTTAATTCTGACATCGTTTGTCTGCAGAGGGTCTCATGAGGAGTGAAAGGTAAATGGGTGACCTCCCAGGGCAATTGTCGCATTTGATTCATAAGTTTTCTGTTCCCTTAAGGACAAGATTTGCGATAATATTCAATATAAGATAATCACCGGAATGATGAACTGGTAAAATGTAATGTTAACAGAAACATTGAACAATCGACAGTTTTTCGTATCGCGTATTATATTTACCAATTATTTAATTTTCATACAGCATAATTTAAGCTAATTTACTGATTTAATTATATGACTTTGACCTTTGAAATATAACTTAAAACATATTGGAACTGCTTTTGATATTGTATGTCGTATTGGTATAATCGGAAATTTCCGTAGATCACTGGTAAGATGGGGGGCAACAATACATACTCTACTATAACGTTAGGTAGATGAAAAAGAAAAAGTAGAAGAAGAATACGAAGAGGCGATCTGATAATCGAGATTAAATAAACTAAGAAATTTATTTCTATTCTCTCGATTCTGTTTGCCGCACAATATACAGATTCATAACAGCGCCAGTGGTTGAGTGGTAAATGTGACTGCCTCTGACCTCAGTGGGCCTGGGTTCGATCTCAATCGGTGCTGTTGGCATTTTTAAAGACAAATCAACTTCGTGCAGTGAACTTTACCACCTTTGCACTATTCCCTAGAAAGTTCTACGATTTGTGTCAAAATTTATTCGCGTTATGGTAATTTTTTCCAATTGTGGCATTGGTTGAAAGCTCTCAATTAGTAGCTATATCTCAATTGACATAAAATGTGATCTCATTTGACAGATGCTCTGCTTTGTTGCAGGAAACTTAACAATGATGAGACAAATAAAAAGCAACTAAATTTAATGCGAAATTCGAGACATTCAGTGATGACGGTTTGAATTTCCCTCCGTTTGATATAGAGATAGAAAATAGTGTGGCGTGCTAAGATAAAATGAAGCTAAGGTGTAACGTATTAACTGAATTCAGTTCCTCAATCTGAGTTCGAAATGCGATTGCACTCCACACATAATGGCAAATATTTCCACTTGAAAGACAGTGCTACCCAGTGAGTGGGACAGTTCCAATCTCAATTCACGCAAGTAGACACCTGCACCCGTTCTACCTTCGAGTAGGGAGTCATGTCAGTGTAACAAACAATGCTGTCCGACATACTTCTCTCCAAATAGCCAGATGTCCACTGTCCACTCATCCCGCGAAAGGAATTGTGAGATCACTTGGAGCAAGGATAGTTCTGTGCCAATCAACCATGAGCAGTAACAACGAAGTGTGTGTAGAGCTGCAGTCTATAGATTTCTCTTCCATGAAACCGATATCCCATAATCGGTTAGGACAAGAAAGTGCTTCTTGCTTGCTACACATACATAGTAGACCTCTTCATGTTTTCAAAAAGTATCTAAAATTCAAGCGGTCAGCCCACAATTACAATTTGTATGCTAAAATAAGCCTCCTGTCAAATTTTCAGCTATTTCGGATAAAGTTTTGAGTTGGCTCAAGTCAATTTAGTGTTTTTGGGCTATTTTCAATTTTGAAAAAAATCTAACAAGAGATATAAACGCCAAAAATCATCACGTGTAGTGGGGCCACGTCAAGAGAAATTCTAAAGCTGCTGTGGGAGTTGAAGAGAACGCACAGCCATTGCCATTAGGCACATCCTATGAAGATGGCCTAATTTAAACTGAATTGTCCTCACTTCACCCTTTTGCCATTACACAGGACATCCATAAGCCAAAATTGATCGTACAACTGTTGTGTAAATCCATATGATATATATATGAGAACGGCTGAAAGGTAGCACGCCGGACTCTCACTCGGTGTACTCGAGTTCAAAACCCCTGTTGAATTTTTTTCATTTTTCGATTTCAACAACCAAACCGTAACGCATTAGTTGCGTTACGCAAAAATAAATCATGAAATCATGATTTATATTCATGGTGTATTTTCATAACATGAAAACACGTTGGATTCATGAAATCATGAATTATTTTCTCATTTCCGGGAACGGATTTTTACCCGTGCAACTTTCAACTACCAAAAGAACGTTTTGCATCAGGTCGAATAAAGCAGTAATACACAAACCGACTATCAATATTAGATAGTCGTCGGCAAATCCATAAGGGTTGCTGACGTTTAATCACCTTTCTCTTTCAAGCGCATACGAAAGATAGGGTTTGTTTTCATCGGGAAACGTTTCCCGATGAAAACAAATCCTATCCTCCCTATGCGCTTGAAAGAGAAAGATGATTAACGGCAGCAAGCTCTATAGGAAGGAAAACCGCCATTGTTGAGTAATTTCAATAGCGTACCTGCAACGAGACTCCACACAAGCGGAGAAAATATTCCCCCTACGGGGCATCCGCAGACACTTAATTTCATAATCGCTGCTCGACGCAATGCGATTGCTTTTGAGCAAATGCTTTCTCGATGTCGTAGACAACCTTGTGTAGAAGAAGCACGAAGGACTTTCCAGATTGGTCAGCATATATTGATTATCATAAAGAGGCATGTACGCCAAACAGTCATCGCGAATGTGAGGATCCGATATTACGGTCTAAGCATTTCAGAAGAAATGAGGTCAGACTTATGGGTATAATACTCTTTCCTACTTCATACGAAGCACGTCCTCCTTTTGAGGTAAACTTGTGACATCCCGCTATGGTATGGAAATACACCCAGTAGCAAAACGGCATACTAAAAGTTTTTTTCAAAACATGTTTGATATGATCAAAACCCTCCTGAAGAAAAACGGGATAGATCCCATCGTCCTCTGGAGATTTTTGAGGAGCAAAACTGTTAAGTGCCCATTAAATCGCTTCAGTAGTTATGATTCTACGAGCCTGAGCCCAAGACCTATAACTACGTGAAAAGACATCAGGATCATATAAAGATGCTATATTGACACATCCAGGGAAGTATGTATCCAATAAGTACTCTAACGCTTCTTCGTCAGAAGAAGTGTAGTCGCCATTTGGTTTGCGAATTTCGCCAATTTGAAATCCTTGGATCTCGCTAGAATTTTATTTGACCTACTGGTATCACTCAAATTGGAAACATTTTCACAAAGTTTTTCCAGCCGGATCGTTCAGCAGATCGAAGAGCCTTCTTGTAGGCTTTCCGGGCCAACTTGTAAGAATCCGTCCGAATGGCGTCTGTTTAGACTCCTTCTGCACTGCTTCCTGAGTTTAGCCAATTCGGAATTCCACCATGGGGTTCCTCTTGTGGTTTTAACAGAACGCAAAGGGCAAGCTTCTTTGAAAGTTCCACGATATGCAACGTTTTAGTATCAACGGCATCATCCTAATCGGTAGGAGTTTCAATGGATGGTAGATATCCATGAAATTTTGTCGTGAGCAACTCTGGATAGAGATCCCAGTTGGTTGAACGAGTATTTCTAAAACGAATCGAACCCAGCCACCCTCAGCATGGTCTTGCTTTGTAGCCGCGCGTCTTACCCGACCAGTGAGTCATAACAAAATTATATCACAATGTATTTTTGGTAGTCTAGCCTAGTCCTGAGTTGAGACCTGCAACCTTTTTCCGCGTTTTGACACTTGTTCGTATTTTTATCTCAGTTGATTATCGAGTTTCAACTGTTTCCTTGACTGTTTCACCTAAGCCCCGGGTAGACTCTTCTGAGCACAATAAAAGTGTGTCCAATTTGCGAATAAGTGAATTCATTTTCATAAGGATTTTTATACCGGGAACAAAACATAGAGGGTCTTGTTCGGGAAATCCCGGGATATCCCAGGATGTAATGCATCCCGGATCCCGGGATTTTTTATGCAAATCCCGGGATTTCCCGAAAATAAAAAATACATGATAACAAAAATATTTAAGATAAATTAATGAATGTATGTTCTGCATAATTGCACCGATTCTAGTTTGTTAGCTCATCGGCTTTTATTTTCCCGCATACATATACATACATACATTATACATACAAACATACACAAACAAGCAATCACAGATATCTTCTCAATTCGTCGAGAGACTATTTTGGTTTTGGAGTGAACATACAGCTGATTAAAATAAGGAATCAGCTTTCCGGATTTCACAATAATCGAAACGCCATCCGATGTGCGATCAACTGCGGCTACGAAATTGTGTTCAATGTCACAACTTTATTAACATCTGTTCCTCGGATTGCTTTATCTTGTCCGCCGAAAACGATCCGTAAAGCCGAAGCTGATTAAGTTTGTTTAAGTTGCCGATCCACACATCATTTTCTGAATCTGACGGGAACAAGGCATCATCTCTCATAGAAGAGTTGGAAGCTATGAACCAGAAACAGAGAAATGTGTAGTAGCTTGAATAATTTCATGAATAAGGAGCATGCTCTGTTTGAAGTAACTGATGAACTAGCATCGAGTCTAAATAGAGAAGGTTTTCATGTCATTGAAGTCCATTAAATCCACTTCAATTGATACACCCAACCAGCGACTGTTAGATTTTCATACACTTCTGTATAAGGACCTACCAAACCTGTATCAGAACTGGGCATATATCATATGCCCATATCAGAAACAGTATATATACAACATTGTTAGATTCTTATGCAACATAAGATCACAAACAAAAATTGTAAGAAAAGCTTGCAAAATCGTAAGGTTTATATAATATTTGTAAAGTAATCTAACGTTTTCGCATATGCCCAGTTCTCATACAGGTTTTGGTAGGTTCTTATACAGAATTGTTAGAAAATCTACCAATCACCGGTTTAGCGAGCGGGTCCCGGATAAAAAATACAATAGAGTTGCAATAAAATATCATAAAATCACAATACATTTTATTTATGAACATTAAATTCTATTGTTTTTATATCATACCAATTAAAGTGCCATATTGTTTTTCCAATAGACGTACAATAGATTCAATTGCCAGTAAAAAGTTGGCAATAGAATCACAATGAATTCAATTGTAATGGCAAAAATTTGTTCGAGAAAAAAACGATTTTTTTATTGTAAAGATACATAACAACCAGAGTGTAGAATAATCGAAATTTTTTAGTGAAGACCATTTTTCTTCATTTGTCAGTTCACTTCCGACCAGGGACAGAAAAAGTCATTTCAACTACATTCAAACAGCTGACATCCAACACACAATCAAGTTGCTAGTCCTTCCCGAATTTGAATGTGCGAATGAATAGGACGGCATGTGCACTAACAGCAGCAAGCGTCGACTCTCGGTGTCAGCGTTGTTTTGAGCGGTGTCAAAATGAATCTTCAGCTTGGCACATTGATATTCAATTTGAAATCTCAAAATATGAATATCATTCCATACTGCGGTGCGTGGATTCAACATTTTGAAGTCAGATTCCTAAAATATATGCCTCTGTTCAGTATGTAAAGTAGAATAATCATCATTTATCGGTGTAAACTAACCGCAATATGAAATATTCATATCGGCCCCGGTAGATTTTCATTTTTTTCGCTCGATTATCAATCGGCTATTGAAGATCGGGCGGTAAATTTGGTATGGAAGTTTGACAGCATGCTGCGAGATGTTCGTGCCTGCATCGCCGAGCGTCTGATCAAAACAAACACGAATCAATGACGAAGCTGCCTACTGAGCATCGATGCAACTGATAGTAAAACGAAGATTTCCGTCCTTGCTTCCGACACATTCATAGTCGGCTCTGGACAGTCAATATTCAGTTGAATATTAGTCATTGAATATTTATGCACATTTTACAAATTGATAAATTATCTGAAATCTGAACACGTTTCAAATGAGTAAAGTGATTTATCACAATGGACTGAATCCGATTTTCATCCGCGAGGCACTTTCAGTGGTAAACATCAACATAAACAATGCTAATTATGATAAGAAAATTATTTTGAGCTTTTTAGTGGAATGTCTTCACTTGACATAAGACGAGTTAATACAATCCCATTGAATTCAACCACTTAATTGTATCTTGACAGATACGTATTTCGACCTCAAATGTAAGGCCGTCTTCAGTGTCTCGTACTTGACTCGACTTGAAGAAAATGATCGCAGCTTACACTATTTATACTATGAGTAGGTATAATAATTTATCTAGGTACTTATCTAGTTACATTTACTACGGTGCGAGTGCTAGTTACATTTACTACGGTTACTACAAGCGAGTAGAAGTAAACAAAAACCCTGGCTAATTTATAGTCTGGTTTACAGCTCGGACTCTCGGAGATTTTCACCGGACTGTATTTTAAATCAGGCCGAATCTCTAATTTTTCATAAACAGTATCCCAAAAATCCCATCCACACACATGGGAGCGAAATTCGCAGACAAGCTCCTGATGTCTAAACTAGCCTTAAAGTGCATGAGGACCTTAAATCTAGTCTTTAGACCAAATTTGCCCTCGGTTTGAAACTGCTTTAAACTCGATTTTGTTCAGTTGATATATAAATTATTTTTGAATGCCGTCGTTGATTATAATACAATGTGATTTAATGATTATGAATGGCAACACTTGTAACACAACCAGTGATAACTTTGTTGGAACACAACTGATTCTTTGTTCTTGAAAGGTATTCAATCACCCTTTTTGGTGAGTTGATTGAGAACTGTCCAACAGCTTTCGTATACATGACGACATCGCGATAGGGCACACATTATTATTCCACGTCGTTTTACCTTATTTTATGACGGTCTCCACTCATCTGCTTTGCTTTCCAGGAATTGATTGAATAAGTTCAACAAGTGCCTCTTCGCGACATCTGAGAGGTTCTCGTGCCATTTGAACTTGATTCTATTCATTCGTAGGGCAAAACTGTGGCATTAGTGTCCATCGTAGGAAGGGCATCTATCTTATTCATTCCAGAGAATACTTCATGAGAGGACCCTTGGATTGGGACAAAATATGGGTACACTTTTTAAGCGAATGCAAAGATCTATAAAAAAACTTTCTTTATTTTCCAGAGATGTTATCAACTTGTTAAGAAAATTATTTTGAGCTTTTTAGTGGAATGTCCAGGGATCCAGGGAACTTGACGTCGAGTCAAGTACGAGACACTGAAGACGACCTTACTGTTAAGGTCGAAATACGTATCTGTCAAGGTACAATTAAGTGGTGGAATTAAATGGGATTGTACAAACTGGTCTTATGACTAGTGATGTTATCAACGTTATTCGCAAGAGCCCGAAGAAATGACACTAATACAAATATTGTTTCTTTTTGATATTCACGAGGCCCAACTTCACCCAATACCAAAAGCCCAAACTGTGCTTGCAGTGTTCTCTCTATCATTTTATGTAGTAAAAAGAAAGCCATTTCAAAGTCCTTTATCTGTGTGGCTGTGTGGAACATGAGATTGCCAAGTTCTTAGCTAGTGTTGTTAGAACAGCGTGAGTGAAAAAATATATATTTTTTTCAACTTTACTTTACTTCCACTGTAGAACTTTGATTACATCCCTGGAGGACATCTCCAGTCATCGAGAAATATAATTGAATAGGGATTTGGCGATTTTTATATAAGTTGTTTAAAAAAAGGTTCCATCAATGAAATTGTTGCGGGCTAGAGTAGTAGTAGTAAAATTCTTCTTTATTCAGTCATTTTTTGTTCTACAATTATTTTTTACATGAACAGTGCTCGGCCGTTTTGGCCCTCCAACTTCGAATTGATTTTTTTTTGTTTAAATTGTTATTTATGCATTATGCATTAGCTTGTAAATCATACAATCAGAACGCCAGCTTATGGAGCTGTCTCTAATGCGTCTATAGCTTGCCTTTCTTTAAGCGGCTGTTCGAATAGGGGCACTAGTTGTTTATGCACATTGCTGTGCTGTGAGTTCAACTTCCAACATTATGAGGAGAAATCTTTTCGTCACTTGGGAAGCTCTCCACTGGTCCATTGTGTGAAGTAAAATTTAAATACAGTCGACTCTCCACATCTCGATGTTCTATATCTCGATATCTCTCCTCATGTTGATGGTTTTCTCGGTCTCTTCAATCTATAGATACATTATTCATACATTTGGGCATTCTACATCTCGATAACTCTCTATCTCGATGCGTTCTGGTCATATTTTGTTCAGGATTTTCTCTCCCTATGTCGATATATTCGTATTTCAAGGCTACTAGACCATTTTTGGACAATAACAAACGCATGAACAACAATCGATGACATTTGTTTTGTTGTCGTTTTTCATAGCAACGAGCTTTTTTTAATCTAGTACCCATTTCAATTTTCCTCCCATTCCTCGATCTCTCCTTATCTCGATGGTCCCTCCAATATCGAGATGTGGAGAGACGACTGTATTCATAAAGTCAGCGAACTTTCGAAAAATAAGAAATAACAAACAGTATTTGATTGCATTGAATAAAAATTTCATAAGATATAAAATTGACTGTAGTAAATGAGACTTAAATCACAGAAAAAAAAGAAACCATGAAAATTGTATCGAGAAATATTTGGAAGACGATCAACAATAGATAATGAATATTCCAAATAGGACTGTTTATTTAAGATAGAGCAACACAATGGTTAACAGTAAAAAATAATTCGGAGTAAGCTATTGACTTGTGTTAGGATTGATTTATTTATCTCAAATTTTCTTGCTTTATGTGAATATATTTTGTGTCCGTACTCGATTATTCGGAAAAATAGATTCTCCTTTAAAGAATTGGTTATCATTCTTCCGGATAATCAAGCAGGACTTATTTGTCATCTGTTGTTGCTAATCATTTCTCAACACGATTATGAATTGAATCCACCATGTTAGGAGTTTGATAATAAATAACACATGTCTTCACTAAGCTACCAATCTTCAACCGCCTTCAGTCACAGAACCCATTCGCAGTTACTGCGGTTAGTTAATTGCTTTCTCATCTCCGGAAGCGCATAACATGCCCCGATATCGTAATTATTATAAACGACAATTTTTACACTCTGCTCCTGACCATCGCCATCGAAGCGATGATGATGATGATGAAGACGATGGTTTTCCAGTGGTTGAGCAATGAAAATTGACGGAGGCAGAAAAAGGAAACCCCTCGATGATGGATTACGACGACGAGTACCTACTCTTTAATCCGCTTCGCCCAGAAGGAGCAAATATTTTGCTTTGCCTTGTTGTTGGTTTTGTGGAAGCTAGAGTGCAAACTGCTGCGGCATTAGAGCCAGCGTGGTAAAGGAGGTAATCTCCTCCTGTAAGAGCTGCTCGAGTATACAGGGGATGAAAAATACTTCGGATTGTTTCAAATCCGTGGAAGCCAGAAAGGGGACTCGTGTCGGTGCGCTTCTAAGGATTCATTCTATTGATTCTACTGTGATTTATATCTGCTGATTTCATAAAATGATGGCATGACATAGCTTTTGTGATGATACTCTAAAGAAGGTAGCCAGATGACATACAACAGATAACATATTTTCGGGAAAAAATCTGTTCCGATTCCTTATCTCATAGCCCCAATTACTTTAGTACCAACGTCAAAGGAATAAAAACAATGAAGGGGGAGATCTCTCAATGCCGGACATATAATGCTTATAAATTCATAACAGTCCCATGAAGATAGGAAATCAAGCAAACATGGGACTGTTATGAATTTATGGGTAGTATAAGCCATTGACCAAAAAACTTTCTAATTATCCGGATTATGTTTACTTGTATACCACAGCAAAACATGAACCCATGCACAAATCTTAGGTGGAGTTGCAGAAACATGGCCACAATCATCATAAATCCGCCAGTTGATTGATGATTTGATGATTGCTTCAAATGATTGGCGGTGCTGTGCATCCTGAGTGACCGAATTAAAGGGTCTCCATCCTGCGTGATTGTCCGCTATCCCCTAAATTTGTTGCCAGGTTAGACTTTTAAACTTGTTTTCATGTTAAGATTGAATTTTTTCGGCAATAGCAGTCTTAATAAGTAGCAAATACTTTGTTGCTCCTACATCCGACGTTTCCTTTAATTTATTTAACCTTCTTCAAGGGGTTCTAAAATAAACATAAAACATATTTGAAAGTGGGCAATTTTTCCCGATTTACAAAGATTTTCCCACTATTGCCCTACTTTCCCTTACTTATGAACAAATTTAAACGGTTAAATAGATTAACCGAAACATCGGATGTAGGAGCAACAAAGTATTTGCTACATATTAAGTCGTTAAACTTCAGTCGTCAATCCCCAGATAATAAATATTTTGTTTTCATGGTTAGTTTTGTTTCGAAGAGCTTTTTGTCTCTCTTTTGCGAACCCTGATTTTGGTCGACTTCTTTTACAGTCGACTCTCTACATCTCGATGTTCTATATCTCGATATCTCTCCCTATGTTGATGGTTTACTCGGTCCCTTCACTCTACATACATCTGGGCTATTCTAGATCTCTAAAACCTCCCTATCTCGATATCTCTCTATCTTGATGTATCCTATAGTCATATTTTGTTCAGGATTCTCTCTCCCTATGTCGATATATTAGGGTAAAATCAGCAGTGATTCAAATCGTTCGGGGCTGTCAGTTTGAATATGAATCTGAAACATTAATTTTCCCAGCAGCTGTTCTAGATTCATTTTTTATACCAGTCAAATGTCAAAAAAATAAAACTGGTATAACGCTCCTTTCTATTTTCTGCAGATTTGAACCACGATTGAATCACGAGATTCAAATATTTTCCAATTGTTTTGGTGTATGAATGCGTCATTTTCTTTACGGATCAATCCACTTTGCAATTACGGCGCCTTTCTTAGCGCCAACATGATGATTTTATTTAATTGAAAATTTGAAAAACATGAATAGAACACTGCTGGGGAAACCAGCGAGTTTGTTCTATGTGGCTCCAGATTCAAACTAGAATAGTGGTCGAAAATTTAGAATGAAACTGAATCACTCCTGATTTCACTCTATTAGACTACTAGACCATCTCTTCTTCTTCTTCTTCTTCTTATTTTCGCTTGAGCGTCAAGCTCGAAAGGGCCAGTTGCTCAGACTATATGCCCTAGACCATCTTTGGACAATAACAAACACATAAAAAACAAGATATGACATATTTGTTTTGTTGTCGTTTTTCATGGCAACGAGCTTTTCTTTTTATCTGATACCCATTTCAATTTTCCTTCCATTCCTTGATCTCTCCTTATCTCGATGGTCCCTTCAATATCGAGATGTGGAGAGGCGACGGTTTTTGTTTGTTGTTTTATTATTTTAATTTATTCGGATTCCGGCCAGTACATATAAGTTGTCTCCTTTCAGATCGGTCCATGGCTGCACCTCACCAATCACGAAATTTACGGAGGGTCAACAAATCGTCTCCCAGTTTTGCTATCCTGCCTTTTTGTGACCGTCGGATCGCTACCTATCGAGAACCATTGTAACCGGGTTATTGTCCGGCATTTTGGCTACGTAACGACCCACCGTAGATGTTCGATTTTCGCGGTTTGAGCGATGGGCAGTCATGTAAAATGTCATCTCCATGTCATTTGACTAATGTGATCATAACTTTCTTCAGAAGACAAATTTACTTCATAATTTTAGATGTACTGTACGCTTGAGTTGACGCTGGAGGGTGAAATCTCTCCGAAATGTTAACACAAAAACGTATATAATGTCACAGAAGATGCTATCGCCTTCAGTTAAGCATTTTATGTTGCATCATATACGATTTTGTGTTGACTAGGGTGTCATTTGAATGACATTTTGCCTCCCACGCCCCAGATTACATATTTACAGCAATGTTTTGTTAGATAAAGTTGTAGGCACATTTAAAGCGCTATAAATTTGCCATACCTCATGAATTGATAGCTCACTTCTGAAAAAAGTTCTGAGAAAATTATACAAACGAACGCAAATTACATTTCACAACACTTGCGATGGGTGATTCTTCTAACAGCTGATGCAATTCGTGGTTCATTCACCTCTTTCCGTTTTTGCAATATGATGAGAATCTGCAACTAGCCAACTTTTGAAGACGAACGGGGTTAGAAACCGATCGATTATCTTCCTCAATAATGTCTCAATACTGGTTGAAGCTTTCTGGCTCCATGGTGGGACATAGCAGCTGAAAAAGGATACTCCGTTTGACTATGGTAACACCCTTGATATATGTGTGTACAAGCTGCTGAGCCAGCAACAAGCTCGTCGTGCAATTCGCCGCCTCCTTAGACCTGTCAGCCCAGTTGCCGTTATTGGCAAAGACGCTATACGGATCGGTTAGAAGAGAGTTTAGGGACAAAAAGTCGAAAGACAAAAGGCCGAACGATAAAGGGTTGAAGGACTAAAGGTTGAGGGGACAAAAGGTCGAAAAGGACTTCTGTCTTTCTTCTCTCTTTTTTATTCCTTTTTCTTTTTTCCTTCGTTTTTTTCTTTCGTTTTTCTTCTTATTTCTTCCATCTTACTTTTTTCTTCCTTTTTCTTCCTTTTTTCTAATTCTTTCTCTCTTCCTCCTTTTCCCTTCTTCATTCTTTCTCCTGTTTTCTTTCTTCTTTCTTTCTTTTTCATTCATACTTCATCCTTCTTCGTTATTCCTATATCGGCTTAGAGAAAGTTACTCGCCCATGCAATCAACCGCGCCTGGCATTTCATGAAAGGTCAAAACCGTTCAGAGCTCAAATTTCAGATTAGTGAGACGAAGGAGGAAATCATCAATGAGAAAACTTTCCGAGAGAAGGATTATTTTATAATATTTGTGGAAAATTAATGCACAGCTGTAGAATGCTTTATTCATTCTGCAAGAGTAAACCGTAGAACATAAAGCAACAGACCAGACACAACACATAGTTACGGGCCCAATAGCATAGCATAGCATATGAATTGTGCAAATGGTGGGTATGCATTGTGCAAATGGTGGGTGGCTATACAACTTAAATCAACTTAAATGTTAGGTGATATCCAACATATAGTGTCGCAGAAAAGGCATTTGGAGTCCATACTTTTTCCATATAATGGGATTTCACCTAACCAGTATCACAGTGTATACCTGGCAACGTCCTTACAATCGCCGAAGAAAGGAGGGAGTGTTAGTTCAACATCTACTAGTGAAAATGCAGGGAACCCATACTATCTTTATAGATGTCGTAGGAACAAGGATTTGGATTAGTAGGGCAGGTTGGTTATAAGGAACTCTATTCGACACTAAAGAGCATTATTTATTGGTATTTTAAATTAGGCCTCCATAGAAATGCCGGAAAAACCTAATATGTTGCTCGAATTTTTCACCAAAGAGTAATTTTGGAACGCTAAATTTATTTTGAGGTGAGAAATGTTATCCAACATATACTATGCTACTCAAGTACTTCCGTAAGCCGATGCCTTAAGGTTTGGAGCATTAACAGCGTCCTCATTCTAATATTGAAACAATCTATTTTCAGCTTTAGAGCAGCTAGGAATAAATCACCAAATTAACCACCGGAAAGTAGATAAACTACCGCGCAATCACATTGCTTAACGCCGCCTACAAGGTACTCTCCCAAATTTTATGCTGCCGACTCTCGCAAGAGAGTTCGTGGGGCAGTACCAGGCGGAATTTATGAGTGAACGCACCAGGTGCACGCCGTACGTCAGGTATTGCAGAAATGCCGCGAATACAACGTGCCCACACATCATCTATTTATCGACTTGCAAGTCGCATATGATACAACTGATAGGGACCAGCTATGGCAGCTTATGTACGGAAACGGATTTCCGGATAAACTGATACGGTTGATCAAGGCGACGATGGATCGGGTAGTTCAAGTTTCTTCGAAACGCACAGAGGGTTACGGCAAGGTGATGATCTTTCGTGTTTGCTATTCAACATCACTTTGGAAGAGGTAATACGAAGGGTAGGGATCAACACGGGTGGTATGATTTTCACGAAGTCCGTCCAGTTATTTGGTTTCGCCGACGATATTGATATTATGGCACGTAACTTTGAGAGGATGGAGGAAGCCTACATCAGACTGAAAAGCGAAGCTAAACGGATTGGACTAGTCATCAACACGTCGAAGACGAAGTACATGATAGGAAGAGGTTCAAGAGAGGACAATGTAAGCCACCCACCACGAGTTTGTATTGGTGGTGACTAAATCTAGGTGGTTGAAAAATTCGTGTACTTGGGCTCACTGGTGATCGCCGATAACGATACCAGCAGAGAAATTCGGAGACGCATCATGGCATGAAATCGTACGTACTTTGGACTCCGCAAAACGCTCCGATCGAATAGAGTTCGCCGCCGTACCAAACTGACTATCCACAAAACGCTCATTGGACATGTAGTCCCCTACGGATACGAGACTTGGACGATGCTTGTAGAGGACCAACGCGCACTGGGAGTTTTCGAAAGGAAAGTGCAGCGTACCATCTATGGTACGTTGCATCAGCTGTTGGGAGAACCATCCATCGTTCTCACCGCGAGCCTCGAAAGAAGGCGGTGGGCCGGGCACGTAGCCACGATGTCGGACAGTAATCCGTTGAAAATGGCTCTCGACAACGATCCGACGGGAGCAGCGGGCAAGGTGTATCGATCAGGTAGAGGACGATCCTCAGACTGCGTGGATGGCGACGTGCAGCGATGGACCGAGCTGAATGGAGAAGACTTTTATGTATTGCACAGGCCACTCCGGCCTTAGTCTGGTAATAAATAAAATAAATGGGCAGACGCGTAGATTTAAAGGGGCCTTCTTGGCCTCCTTGGCCGTGCGGTAAGATGCACGGCTACAAAGCAAGACCATGCTGAGGGTGGCTGGGTTCGATTCCCGGTGCCGGTCCAGATAATTTTCGGATTGGAAACTGTCTCGACTTCCCTGAGCATAAAAGTATCATCGTATTAGCCTCATGATATACTAATGCAGAAATGGTAGCTTGGCTTAGAAACCTCGCAGTTAATAACTGTGGAAGTGACTAATGAACACTAAGCTGCTCTGTTCGTTTAAAACCGGGCAATGCGTCCATTTATAGAAGGTATAATTTCTTCTTCCTGCCTCATACCGGACAGACGCGTTGATTTAAAGAAGGCATCATTACTTTTATCTGCCTTATACCGGGCAAACGCGTTTATCTAAAGAAGGTATTATTTATTCTGCCTGACTTATAACGACCAGCCGCGTTGATTTAAGAAGGTATCATGTCCTCTATTTGCCTTATACTGGGCAAACGCATTCGTTTATGGAGACATTATTTCTTCTTTGTGCCTTATATTGAGCAGACGCGTTCGTTTAATGAAGGCATCATCTCCTCTAATAGCCTTTTAGCCGGTAGACGCTTGCATTTAAAGAAAAAAAATCTTTCATTTTTTTGCCTGGCGCATTCATTTATGGGAAGTATTATCTACTCTATTCGCCTTATACCGGGCAATCGCATTCATTAAACCCTTTCTTTCCCACTTTCCTTGAAAATTTCAATACGAAGGAAAAAATGCTACACTCACAAAAAACTCCGCATTATATTCATGAAGTGAAGCATGGATTTTTGCAATGGGGGTTGCGAAATGGATTTCATATTTTCAACACATATATTCCATACGCCCACATGCATTGCATGAGTGTTCACATATACTATCTATGTGGGTCATAGAATCCATCTATGAATTTATATGCAATTAAGTATGTGCCGACGCATGATATACATATTTCAAAATACATGGATTTTTGCCATAAAGTATGTGTCGAGTTTCCTGAGTGTTGTTTGTTGTTGAGAACAAAAGTTGTTTTGTATAGCTTAAAAAAGTGGAAAACAAATAATCAATACCAAATTTACAAAACGACTTATCTGCTTTTGTAAACAAAGAATCAATCGTCGATTTGTCGAATCTGAGAGCACTCCCACGCAAACCAACGGCATCAACACATAGGTGAAGACTTTGACTACCTGTTGATGGTGTTAGTTTGGGTGGGAGTGCTTTCAGATTCGACAAATCGACGTTTGAATCTTTGTTCACAAAAGCAGATAAGTCGTTTTGCAAATTTGGTATTGTAATAAAGTTTGGTTGTAAATCAATAGTTACTTGATTGTTTTCAATATTTTCACTATTTTTACACAAAATTGATTATATGAGCAGTATGATGGAATCATACAGCTGTGCTAAACATTTTATTTTTATAAGAAAATTATTTTGAGCTTTTAGTGGAATGCCTTCACTTGTCATAAGACGAGTTAATACAATCCCATTGAATTCCACCACTTAATTGTATCTTGGCAGATGCGTATTTCGACCTCGACAGTAAGGCCGTCTTCAGTGTCTCGTACTTGACTCGACTGTTACTGTTAAGGTCGAAATACGTATCTGTCACGATACAATTAAGTGGTGGATTTTGTTTTTGTTATTGGAAAAATTCGATGAAAGTTGGAAGGTGTACAATTTGAAGGAGTTCTACAGCTGCGAAAAAAGGGTTTAAGAAGGCATTTTTTCCTCTGTTCGCCTCATTTCGTTTCTTACTCAATTTCGTAGAATAGCATTTTTCAAGATAATATAAAACAAGAGAATAAAAAAGGTTGGTTAAACAAAATCTTTATTGAGTTTCTCTAAGTAACTCTAAGAAAACGTCTAAGACGAGTTTAGTGTTTTCCATTTAATTCCAGTGTCCAGTGTCTTCTGTGTCTCGTACTTGACTCGACTTGGGTCGACAAGTCGAGTCAAGTACGAAACACTGAAGACAGCCTCACAGTTGAGGTCGAAATACGTATCTGTAAAGATAACAAAACGTAGAAGAATTAAATGGAAAGTACTAAACTCGTCTTAGACGGTTGAATACATTCCACTAAATATTTTTTTCTAATTCTAAATAGTATTTTTTTTTTGAAAACCATGTTGCTCTATAATGGTTTTCAAGACCGTTATAAAACCAGAAATGTTACTTCGGAATATTTTCTTTTTGCGATTCATCAGTATCTGTTCCGAAATGTTTTCGGGATAATGGCCTTTCGGGGTAACGGCATTCGGGGCACTGGCATTAGAGGTGGTGGGGATGAGCCCTTAAGCAGCCTTACATCTACGCCCTCACTCAGGACCTTCTCGGCCAGCTTTCTGTAAACCGAACGTTCGCTTCCGTTTCACGCTTCAGCATCAAAATCAATTACCCGCATTCTAACTGTGATTATATAATTGATGAATGCTGAGTTCCAAATATGATTATATAGTCCCATTTCTAAAAGCCCAAATCTGACATAATAGATTCCGGATTGGATAAGTAAGAAATTGATCTTTATTTGTTTCACCCCTATGCGCGTTTCTTTCAACTCATGCTTTCGCAAAATTACTGGAAAAAGCACGTGGTTTCCGCTTATTTCTGCCTTTCTCATACTCTTTTTCATTCCTTGTCTACCCAAATTGGTGTTTTATGTAGCATACGTATATTAATGCAACTCGCAGATTAAACTTTGATATATTTGTCTTTTCTTTATTTCACAGATGCTGTGACGTTGTACTTTAGCAATAATTACCAAATCAAACCACCGAAAGAAACAACGAATTCTCAGAGGATAGATTTACAATTACTTACCGCTTCGAAGAATTACACTACTAGTATTCATCTTCAACAGCCATCGAATAATTTCATCGAGTCCGAGACCGAGCTACGTGCCACATTAGCTAGAGTCTGTTTCACTGCCAACATCACCTTGTTAGAACAGATCCCCTCTTTCCCATACCTGCCATCATCACTAAACAAGTCATCAAAATTGCTTCCCCAACACCATCGTCGGAGGCTTCACCAGCCACAGCAGAGCCCGATTCGGGCCCCGTCAAAATGCGTCTGAAAGGCGCGCGAAAAAGCTTCAGACGGCACAGAGGCAAGCATGGAATGGAGTTTCCCCAACCCAGGTGAGTGAGAATTGATGGTCATTGTGAGGGGAGTATGCACGCGGCATCGACGGCTACACTTGGTTCACCCTGGACAATGCTAGGAACATTATAGAATCGTTTGGGAGATCTAGATACTAGATAGTGGACCCATCACTACGATTTAGTATAATTCACTGTGTGCTGTCAAAGTCCTTCGATAGTTTAGCATTCTCAACCAAATCACGATCCCATGCATATACGAGTTCTACATATAACTATTGTTCTGTCATAACCTTACGATGCACATCATTCCGGATGGGGTACGAAATTGAATGCCATCATCTAGTTTGGTGATAGGTAAGTGATAAAAAATGCAATAAAATCTGCGCGATACTGGATTTGGCCGGATCCAGCCGTCGCGTTGTCCGTTCATTCATTCATGGCATTCGTAGCCATTAATGAGCTCTCTCAATACATATTATATTATGCATGATCTATTAACGCTATAATGAGATCAGGTAATACAGTAGAAGTAATAATAAGCAGGGTTAATTGAGTAGGAAGCGTGAAATGGAATAGTAACATTTGATAAAAGAGGCAATTAATGTTTTCATATTCTGAAGTAGGAACAAGATTTTCAATTCTTCAGCAGAAATTAACAGCATTGTCTCAGATGCTAACATCATCTAGTTTTTGGCTTTTCACTACGAATGTGAGCTGCACACGGTATTTAAAAAAAAAAGTTTTCAATTTTGCTATTGATACTTTTTCTGAAAAAAAAAAAGCATAAAATATAAAAAATATTGGCATTATTAGGTTCAAATCATCTGATTCAATGTATATGCAAATACTTTTACATAACCAGCCTTTTGATCACGGTTGAAACCTTTGAAGCGCAATAGAATCGTATTGATTTTTCCTCGCTATCAGCGGTTTGTGCATACCGTTATCAACCGCATGCTAAGCGGGACGATATAGCGATTTATATCGGGCTGACAGAAGGTTACTCGTCAATGCAATCAACCACCCCTGCCACTTCATGAAAGGTCAAACCCTTTCAGAGCTCCAATTTCAAATTACTGAGACGTAGGAGAAAGCTGGGGAAAGCTTTCCCAGAAGGGATCATTTTCTAATATTTGTGGAAAATTAATGCATAGAGGTGGGGTAGGAATGCTTTATTTAGTCTGCAAGAGTAAACAGTAGAACATAAAGTAACAGCCACAATACTCAATTAATCAAATCTTCCAGTTATTCAATTCATTTGGAGTTAATCATTGTTTCATTGCTAAGAGCCAGCTAAGTTCCAGTGTGGTATGACGTCAACTATTAGAAGAAGAATGAATGCCATGGATTCGTCATGGGATATGGCAATCAGCATCAGCTTTCAAACGTAACTAAACAGATGTCAAGCCCCGCAACGATGCCGCCAGTATTACCTTCCAGCGAAATGACTGAATTGATGGAACAGTTATTTGATTCGTTCCATCATAACCCGCCACAAATAGCTGGCTGATGCCTCGGCACATTTATATGTATCTATGTTTATTTGAATTAATGCTTCATTATGCTAGCGCGTCACAGGAGATCATGATATAATATTTATGAAGACTCCCTGATGTAGTACATCGCGTGATAAATCTGTCAAACATGAAGATACATGACGTTTCTAGATAAACTTAATTTATAATTATTGTGTATGTGGGGATTGATGATATCTTTGCATTTTAACATGTGTTGCCCTTTTGTAAACTCAATTTCAATGTACCTATCCTATGGCGTGATTGTCAATCTATGACTGTTCAGAAAAATAGCTCCATTTGATAGATTTTTGACTTTGATATTTTCGAAACCACTGATTCACTGCACCTACTAACAAACTGGATATCTTTCTAACATGTTTGTGCTATTTAAAATAGGTAATGGGTATGCAAGGCTAGAACACAAACACCTAATGAGATGGTTTTGTTCCGAACATGCCAGACCTCCTACCCAGACATCATCATGCACGGTGATGTGCAAAAATTTAAACGATCGGTGACCCAGATTCACCATGTGTGAGCACTTCGCAAATCTAATTGGCTTGCGCTTGAATATGTTACCTGATGATATTACGCCGCACCGGTACTGTTTAGCAAAAAAGTAAATTTGATCGCAACTTATTGAAATATTTTAGATTTTTTAACATTATTGCAATTATCAAAAAATATTAGTTAATCAGTAAAATGAAATCAATAATGTAATATGAATTCTTCAATACGTTGAGTGTCATCTTATATTTTGTCAGGTAGTCTGCTCATGATTTTTTTGTCAGACAGTCTGCTCAGAAAGCTCATATTTGAGAGATTTTTAACCTTTGTTTTTACTACCTTCCTTCATCATCATCTGCTTGACGGTAATTGAAAAGAAAACGTGGAAAGAAGATGAGAGTCCTGCAAGAGAATATTCGCATTTTTTGCATATTTGGAACGATGTTTCTTTGTATAACAAATGCTTGGAGACCTCGTTATTTTTTCTTCCTAGAACGACTATTATTTCCTAAAGTGATTGAGTTGTGATGGCGAAAAATAGCAAGCACACGGTGGGACCTATAAAACGATTTGTCCATCAAGAAATGTAGAGCTTAAAATGCGAATCGTTTCCCCGTCAGTGAGCAAAACAACACGCGCCCGCAATTCAGTTCACTTTTGTTGATTAAATTGAGTTTGTGCTGCAAGAGCGCTTACACATAATCAAATCCAGTTCCCTCTAGATCGATGACTTTCACCTGTTTACGAGAAATAATTTGGTTCTTGTTTATACTACCCGTGGTTGGTTAGGTGGAGCTTTGACCGCATCGTTCGTGGTATTATCACTATTTTGGGAACGAACAACAGCACAGCCAAGCGAATTGCTTATCAGACCAAAAGTCATTTCCCAAAAAAGCTCATCTAAACATTACAATTGACGTTGAAATTATAAAAAAAATCAGAAGGGTTGTGTACAAGTCACGGCCGCCCGACGTAAACTACACAAAACCTTTTTGGTGCAATGATAATTCTAGCATTATGTAAATATTAGGTTGTTAAACGCTACAGCCACCATCTATGCGCGAATAAATTCAATGCACGTGTAGGCGCTTGTGATTTCGTTACTGACGCTAATTTTATATCGTCGCCAAGTGGTTATGTTTTGTACTTTGACAAAAATTCATCTCGGATCTACTTTCTGGTGTATAAAATTGTGGTTCTGAATAGAACCAATTTATTTTGAATAATATGCATGCCCAATGTCTAAGGGCAACAAAACCAAAGGCAGAATCTTGCGAGCCAATTTTACTCTTCGCAAACAACAGCCGAATCCATCAATACGCTATCATATTTGGCTCCACCCCAGTACCCCGAATGTCATTGTCCCGAAGGCCACTACCCCGAATGGGACAGTACCCCGAAAGTCATTACCCCGAATGGGACACTACCCCGAAATCCATTACCCTGAAAGGCCATTACCGCGAAAACATTCCGAATCTGTAGTTTTTTCCAGCATTAGTTTTAGCACCCACAGATACTGATGAATCGTAAAATGACAATTTTTGAAAACAATAAAAGTATATATGTACTAATTAGAGTTACCTCGAGAAAGGCAATAAAGGTTCTATAGCCCTCTCCATCCCCATTGGTGTCGGTGCTGTGTTTACAAAATTTTCCTTTGTTTGCTGTTAGAACTGTCATATTTTTCTTGTTTGCTGTTAGGAAAACAACAAACAATGCGTGGAAACACTAAGAAAAATATCACAAATTTGAACTAGATATCAGGTGAAAATGATAATTTTCATTTTGATTCAGTGTGCAGCAAAAAAAATTCACTCTGTGATAGTGTTGGTAAAATCTGCTTGGAGACCTCAATTTAACCAACATTTTACTTCAACTATCATTCTACGCCATTATTGTGAGAAGATGAGGAGTGAGGAGTGAGGATGGCTCCACCCCACTACCCCGAATGCCAGTACCCCGAATGCCATTACCCTGAAGGCCACTACCCCGAATGGGACAGTACCCCGAAAGCCATCACCCCGAATGGGACACTACCCCGAAATCCATTACCCCGAAAGGCAATTACCCCGAAAACATTTAGAATCTATAGTATTCTATTATTATGTTTAACACCAACATATATCGATGAATCGCAACAGTTTTTAACCAACCAGTTTAACCAACAGTTTTGATTTTTCTTCTAATTAGCTTTAATTGTCATTCCTGTCATTATGGCCTGGAAAAGTACTATTCTACGAAATGGAGTAAGAGATCCTTTTCTTCCAACAGAACGCGTTTTCCCGGTATAAGGTAAACAGAGGAGATGATGCCTTGTTTAAATGAACGAGTTTGCCCGGTATAAGGCAGACAGAGGAGATGATGCCTTCTTTAAATAGACGCGTTTGCCCGGTATGAGGCAGACAGAGGAGATGATGCCTTCTTTAAATGGACGTGTTTGCCCGGTATAGGGCAGACAGAGGAGATGATGCCTTCTTTAAATGGACGGGTTTACCCGGTATAAGACAGACAGAGGAGAGGATACCTTCTTTAAATGGTTGTGTTTGTCCGGTGTAAGGCACACAGAGGAAATTATGCTTTGTTTGAATGAACGCGTTTGCACGGTATAAGCCAGACAGAGGAGATGATGCCTTTTTAAATGGACGGGTTTGCCCGGTATAAGGCAGACAAGGAAATAATACCTCCCTTTAATGAACGTGCTTATACCTCGATAAGGCACACAGAGGAAATACTGCCTTTTTAAAAGTAACGTCTGATCGATAGAAGGCGAAACGAGATGATGCCTTCTTTAAGTCAACGCAACTTCCCGAAGACAAACAAGATCTCCCTTACTTTCACTCTCATACACAAACCCCCTTACTTACTCACTTCCTCTGTCTCACTAATTATTACTCATTCACCCACTCTTATTCATTCACCCACTCTTACTTACTTAACTACTCTTACTCACTCATCCACTTTTACTCACTCATTTACTCTCAATCATTCGCTCTCTCTTTCTAGCTCATTCTTTCTCACTCACTCTTACTCGATTACTCTTACTCGCTCGCTCACTAACTCTTACTCGCTCACTCACTCTTACTCACTCACTTAATCACTCTTACTCACCCATTCACCCCCTCGTCGATTCTGAGATTTAGATCACGCTTCATCCAGAATCCGTTGCTTTTACTACAGCGACCAAGGAACGACTTCTACCTTGTTGCCCTAGTAGCCATGCTGACGTGGACCGCAATTCCCTTCAACTCTCTGCATTGTGCATGCAAACGTGCTGCATAATCTCCCCCTGCCATTCAGGAATCTTGAAGAGTACCATACGAAGTGGAACGGGATCTTAGAATACTTAGTTCCATACTGCATTGAAACAATTTCAGTTCCAATTATTGTTCATTCATATGAATTATGAATAAACTTTTGTTGAGCACCTTAGTATATGAAAAAGTCATTAGAAAATAGGAATCGAATGTAAATGAAACGTTCGTTATCGACACAGGAGCATGAACGCTTCTACTTTTGAAGTGTTTAACATTTGAGCATGAGCATGAGCATGAGCATGAGCATGATTGACCGCCCACGGTTGCTCCTCCGTTATTGCCAGGTCAGCTGTAATTACACAGAGAACCAACAGATGATATTTGGAATCAATACCGACGCCGGCCGTGTCCGAATGCAGGTCAATTGAGGAATGGGTAGGAAAATGTTGACGTGATACTCGCTTTGATGGAAGCCGACGAGTCATCTGCACGGGGTAGGAATTGTAGCAGGGTTCGTTTTGGTAAACGGTTGCCGTGTGTAACGTGTAGTGATTATGAACGTACAAAGCAGGACGAAACAACGCAGATCTCGAGATCATTTTTTCAAACACGTTTAATAGCGTACTAATTATTAATATTTTTCTATCATACAAGGCAGAACAAAATAACGCGGAACTCCTTCTGTACTTTCAAACGCGTTCGATCGTGCACTTCAAATTGTTCATCCATCGCGAGGATAAGCTCAAAGTGAGCGACTGTTCATTTGTTCCATGACTAAAACGCCTACAATATTATTTCTTTAACGCGAGAATATGCATCGCTCACAGTGAATCCTTTTTGTAATATTCATAACGCGTAGAAACAATAAAGAAAAATTATGGAATTGTTTGAGCTATTAGTAAAAATGCATTGTGAGGTGAATTTTTATCCAAAAACGACGACGACGACGACGACTTCTTGAGGAATGCTTCGTATTCCAATATTTTTCCTCCCAGAACTAACAAGCGTGTAATCGACTCAAACGAAGTTTTTCTTCCCTGCTCAACTATTTAATCACTCGAATGCAATGACTGACCACCGCTACCAGCTTCACGGTATCTGAGGAAAACTAGCCTAGGGCTAAAAACCTCACTAATAAAGATAAAAAAAAGCTTTGCGGCGCCAGCCTATGCGTGCAGCAGAAAATCAGCCGTCAGAGATAAATACATCGAAATTCATCAGAACTAAATTCCCTAAAGAACGATATTCATCTCGAAAAAAAAAACAGTTGCACCATATGATTAATTAAACAAATAAACAACTAAATATGACAGTGAATTTTCGTCTATATGGTATTTATACTAACAGTCATATCACTTGATATAAAATACTATGGTGGCATAGTTAACATATCTAACTCACATTGAAAACAATGTTATTGACGACGCGCATCATTATTTCTTGTAAAAAAAGTCATAATAGGGCCAGGCCTGAGTCGGCTGAAACTGTATGATTTCGAGGTAGTATGTATAGATAGAATTCATACAATTCATATAATAAATATAGTGAAATTTGTGAGAAGCATGAATTTCAATATAATGTACGATACGATTTTCTAAATTTTTCTTCTTCTTCTTATGAAATGGCGGCCATTGAGAAGCTTTTAATTAATAGTCAATAACTGAGTAAAAGTCAATAGAATATCACATTGGAAAGCAGGGCAAGCCTCAGTTGGAATGCAGAGCCATTGAGGAAGAAGAAGAAGAAGATTTTTACTACTAGCTACTAGCAAAAGTACCCGAAGACACCAAGTGTCTATCGATCATAGACATTATAGGGTATGTTTAAGCTACATATTTATGTAATCTAAACTGGCATTTATTGTTTTGAAGGTGTACCTATATAAAAAAAATCAGGGACTGATTCTTTGGTAATACTTTCTTTGTTTACGATGAGCGCTTATCTGGTTACAACACTCGCGGCTTCTATAATTTATTACATGATAAGTATTCACAGAAAATGTTATCGACAGCATATTGATGTAGAACTTAGAGAAAGTAGATGAAGGTAATGCTGTTCGTATTTAGTTCTATTTAGTTGTCAATCGGATGCAAATCATCATTGAAGAAAATAGAACAGAGGGTGTAAAAGGAAACGGCTCACCGGATATAACTGTAATTCACCCAAACATTGGAAACAGCACCATTATCTCCTTGAATTTGTAACCGAAGAGCACTTTTTTAAATGTTTCTGTTCAATTTTGAAGTGTTTAACATTTACTCATTAAAAACTTCGAAAAACATGATAAAATAATGAATTAAATCAACTACTCCTGACTCGAATTTCGTCCACCGGGGACGGATTTCGAATCAAAGGACCAAAATCCGTACAGCTATTTTTCAACTAAATATTTAAATTGAAACAGTCTGATTGACTAAACTACTACTGTAAATAGTTCGTTACGCACATTGAGAATCGATCCCTTCGCAATTAGCAATTAAAAATGGCGGCACAAACTCCGCGTTTAGTGGGTGGAGATTTGTTTTTGATTTTTGTTTTAATTTCAGAGCCTTCTTTCCAATACTATGCCCTAAAAGCTTACTGCTAAGAATCTGAACAGGATAAGATTAATTGTTTCTACATTAATTACCTTTAACCCCCTTTAATTTATTGATATCTCATAAGGTGGACGGATTTCGGTGCTGTACGGATTTCGGTACCGCACGGTAACATTTTTTTCATTGAAATGAAGTATAAACTTGAAATAATGACTAATTCGGGGTACTGGCTCATTCGGGGTAGTGTACCATTAGGGGGTGTGGCGTTCGGGGTAGTGGCCTTCGGTGTAATGGCATTATGGGTAATGGAATTATGGGTAGTGTCGTACACGGACAGATAAATCAACCCAAACTTTGAGTTCAATATACGCACTATTGAGAATATCGCACAAAAAATTTACCCAAATTTGGGTAGTTTTCCCTTTCTTTCCCATGATTGCTATCAAAACTAGAGCAAGATGCAAACACCTCACCGAGGTCGCTCATTAATAACCCAAATTTGAGTAAATTCAATATTCTCTATTTTGGGTTGATCAAGGTCCATTTTGGATAAATTAAACTCAGCATTGGGTAAATTGTTTACATGGGATTAAAGGCAAACTACCTAGTGCCAGAAAAGTCATTTTACTCAAATTTGGGTTATTGGCCCAAACCACGGTTTTGAGTGCAAACAACCCACTTTTGGGTAGTTTTGGTTTTCAGTGTAGAGTCGTGAGGATATAACGCCTTCTTTCAATTAACATAAGGCGAACAGTGAAAATAGTGCCTTCGTTAAATGAACGTGTTTGCCTGATATAAAGCAGAAAAAAAGAGATTTGACTGCTTAAAATGAACGTGTTTGCTCATTTTGAGGCGAATAGAGAAGATGATGCCTTCTTTAAATGAATGTATTTCCCTGGTATAAGGCGAACATAGGAAATAAAGCCTCTTTTCAATGAACGCATTTGCCCAGTTGAAATAGGACAGAGTAGATAATGCATTCTTTCAATGAATGCGTTTGTCCGCTTCAAGGCGATCAGGGTTGATGATGCTTTCTTTGGATAAACGCATTTGTCCGGGATAAGGCGAACAGAGGAGATAATCCCTTTTTTTTTTTAAAATTAACGCATTTGCGTAATACGGTGCGAACATAGGAGATAATGCCTTCTTTTAATGAACGCGTTTACCCGGTTTAAGGCGAACATAGCTGATAATGCCCTTTAATGAACGCATCTCCCCGGGATAAGGTGAACAGAGTAGATGAGTAGATGATTATTTTAATGAATGCAACTGACCGGTTCTTTAAATGAACGCATTTGACCGGTATAAGGCGAACCGAGTTAAAAACGCATTCTTTAAAGGAACGCATTTGCCCGGTATATAGTGAAGAGAGTAGATGATGCCTTCTTTAAATGAATGCATTTGCCTGCCGTGCCGAGTTGATAACACCTTCTTAAAATTAAAGAATTTTCCCGGTTTAGGGCAAACACAGGAGATGTTGCCATCTTTTAATAAACGCGTTAGCCCGGTTCAAGAGGACAGAGTTTATAATGCCTTCTTTTAATGAACGAATTTGCCCGGTATAAGGTGAACAGTGGAAATAATGAATGCTTTAAGTGAACGCGTTTGCCTGATATAAAGCGTTTACCCGATAGGATGCCTTCTTTAAATAAACGTATTTGCCTGTTATGAAGCAGAAAGAAGAGATAATGCCTTCTTAAAATGAACTCGTTCACCAGGTTCAACGCATCACCTACTCGGTTTCTTCGTGCCGCATGCCTACCACGAAGATGGTCGCGCAACCAAAAGTCATGATGATTTCCGTAATCACTTCTTCACATATTTGATTGCAAGTCACTATGGATAGACTAGATCAAACGAGAATAGCTTCTCAAATAAACAAATAGTAGGAAGTCGGGTAACATGGAGGTATCAAAAACCCCTTTATATGTTAATTCAAATTGATTAATAAAAAGGTTTTAAAACACTTTCCGAGTGGCAGCTGCTGCTTGAAGAACAATAGTATGAAGTTTTCGTTCTTTGGTGTCGTCATGCCGATTTGGTTGCTGGAAAGTTATTGTCGTGTGCGTCAATGACGACGATGCTACTGTGACATTTCGGGCTGCGATGATGACTATTATCAGCCCTGCATTTATTACAGGATAATAGTTTCAAGCGGATAATAGATTCAAATAGTTTCAGTTCAATGAAACGAATCGCACCGTTGAGTACCGAGTCTGACACGGTGAACCTTGTCAAAGGTATGGAAATGCTTATATCATCTTCTAAACTTAGACGTACATGTTCATGGTAGAATTAGCATTTCCATATCATTGTAAATCGTTTATCTTCACGTAGAAGTAATATACTCATATCATTAATAGTGTGCTTGTCAAAGAACTATCGGCTCGAAAAATAAGTACGGATATACGATCAAAATCCTCGTGAAAAATAGGTAATTTGCTCGACTGAAGTTGCTTTACTGTTGTATAATTCGTAAAACAAGTAATTATTATTCACTATAAACTTGAAATCATGACTGATTCGGGGTAGTATCCCACTCGGGGTGATGGCATTCGGGGTAGTGACACATTATGGATAATGGCGTTCGGGGTAGTAGCCTTCGGGGTTACAGCATTATGGGTAATGGAATTATGGGTAGTGTCGTAGAGTCATCATATTCAATACATTTTCTTGTCAACCACTTGCCGACGACCGCCGCTTGAACCGATACAAACGCCATTATATTTTCACCATGCAAATAAATTTTTGTAGCGTCCTGCTCCGATGTGCGCCAAGTGATTATGATTTTTACAGCCCTGGAAAATTATAAGGTATTCGCTGATTTTCATACAAAATGGTCGCGTTTGAGAACAAATATCTTGCGATTAGATTGAAGACATATTTGACATCCCAGCCTAAAATGACCTAAATTTTCAATGAATCGCCTGCTTTGAGCGTGCTTACAACGGCACACTAGGAGTTAACTTTCTGAAATCAGTATGGCGAAAGGCATCTAAGGCTCGATTTTTCAAAGTTAAGCACCTTCATCGAAAAAATATTTGGTAGGCGTAGTAGCGGACACCGTCCTACATAACCGGTACCAAATAGTTTTTCATCAAAAAGTTCCTAATTTTAAGAAAACCCGCATTAGATGTCTTTCACCATACAAATTTCTTGCGGTTAACTCATGCTGGCTGTTTGCGCATATACGATAGCGCCTGGATGTGGCAGCGGCGGGTAGAAAATCAGCCACTGCCAATAATTCATTGATGATGGTTTTTGTATGTACATTTACTGAAAAGGCTCTTTTGAGTTGTAAATAATTATAAAACCACCACTTGTATATCTCGGGTACTTATTCAAAAGGACGTATGTGATTTTGTAAACAAAGATTCAAACGTCGATTCGTCCGATCGGATAGCCCTCCCACGAAAACCATCATCATAGAAAGATGGGGAGGCTTCGGCTACCTGTTGGTGGTGTTGGTTTGCGTGGGAGTGCCATCAGATTGGACAAATAAACGTTTGAATCTTTGTTTACAAAATCACATACGTCCTTTTGAATAAGTACCCGAGATATGAAGCTCCATACAAGTGGAGTAGCTTTATAATTATTTCCAACTGAAACGTACCTTTTCACTAAAACATGCATACAAAAAACCAGCATTAATTGAAAATTCAAGTCATTTTAAGCTGGGATGCCAAATATGTCATCAATCTTATCGGTAGAAATCGAAATTTTGGTTCCCAAACATGACCATTTTTTATAAAAATCAGCGAATGCCTTATACACCCGATTCTGTTTTTTCACGGCCGTGTAAAAAAAAACCATACAATTTTTTTTTAAAGTTGCTCCATTTTTCATGATTCGTCGAGAAATCATAAAACTTTTTTTGAACGGATTTTCGAACTTTGAACTGGAAACTTTTTTTTACACGGAACGCATCCCCCGTGTAAAAAAAGAATCGGGTGTAATTATTTCCGGGGATGTACTTTGAAAAAGTTCGCTCGGATCAAGAAAAGTGACTGTATCCAAGAATTTGCTACAGTCACCGTACAGTCTTATGCTTTCTTCCTAATATAATGTTGGTTCTGATAAGAACCGAATTATTTTCCATAATGTGCTTTTTTAATCACTATCATCAACCGCTTAATAGTTTGAATCTTGCGAGAAAAATCTGACCCAAGAGCTGGTTCCATTAGGGTGGACTGGCACGACCGCAGTCCAATGATGCGCACCATCGATTACTACCAATGATGTCGTTTTACCTGCTGCGGATAGAACCGAATGCCGAACTGATTTCCTTGAAATCTCGAACCAAAATGACTCGCGTGCGCGAAACAAGAAATGCACAAAGAAAAAGAAAGCGGTCGGTTATTAGTGAATGTGGAACTGCGTAATCAAAATGTGCACCCATATCGTTTGCCAAAAGGGCGGGGCTTATGGTGTTACTTCATTAAATATAAGAAAGCTACTATCTCGCGCGCGCGCGTCACGGCGATGGCGTGGGTACCGTTTAACGGTAAATCATCGAGATGTCGGCCAGCAGTAGCATTAATTAAGATTTTCTGGACGGTGGTCGTCGGCGCGATTGCTACAGAAAATTCGGCCTCAGTGGCAGTCTTTTTTTCGCATCATTGTCGTTTGCAGAAGTGAGTGGTCGGGAAGCAGCTTTGTCTCGCAGGATTCAACATATTGAGTGGTTGCTGATAGTGATTGGAGATATTATTGAAAATAAAACGGTTCTTGTCAGGACCACCATTATATTCGGAAGAAAGTAAAAGACTGTACTGTGACTTATCAGATGGATGGCCAGTGAAATTCTCTCGCCAGATTCTGAGTTTGATTATGTACTGTTGTGGTTTAAAATGCGTATTATTGAGTCGAATAACAAGATAATCGATCCGAGACGAATTACAAAAAGTCGCTTTGAAGTGGTCGCGGAATAATGGCCTCATTGTTGGTCAGAGCGGAGGCAATCGACGGGTGATTGCTGCAGAAATTCATTGGCGTCTCCATCGATTTGGTTGTCGTCAGCGAAAATTAACATTTTCTTACAAAATTGGTTTTGTTGATCAGGGCCATGATTTGTTAAAGACAGTTAATTCGAGACGAATGTTCATCATAATACAAAACACAATCGTTTGGCGACGGCAGACAGTTCTTCGGACGCTGCAATAAATTTATTCGCAGACGACGGCTGAAAATGTCTTTACTATGGTGGCGTTTTCATCGGTTTGGCTGTTGTCCGTTGAACGTTGTGGTAAGGGAATTGTTGAACGCGGGGTGTGGTAAGGGAAGATTCATTAATTACGTAATGCAAAAAATGGGGATTTTCAACCCCCAAACCCCCTATGTCACTATTTGTATGAAACATCTGAAAATTTTGTATGGACCGTCACACTTCGCTCAACCCCCTCCCCCTTCTGAGCGTTACGTACTTTGTGGACGTTCCCTAAGTAGAGCGGAAAGTTGGCTGGCTGGCTGGCAAGTATGTTTTTCGTATAGACACTATAGGTTCCATAGACGTGCGCAGGAACGGTTGGGTCATTTCGATTAAGTGTGTTTTTCCACATTTCACAGTGTACCATGTGAATTTGACGTCACACGCTACGTTGCTTGGATTGCAGTCGTGACGTCATGCTCGTTTGGCTACACTAACTGACAGTTCGTTTGGCTACACTTGCCTTCGCCTCAGCTCGTCTATGGAACCTATAGTGTCTGTAGTTTACAGTATTGTCTCTTCTTTGGTTTCTATGGGGTTTCTATGCTAGGAAGGCTCAATCCAATCGTTCATGATAACGCATGGTTTCCTAGCGTTTTGCATCAAAACAAACTGGCCAGCTTTCTCAACATGGCGGTTTGGCTTGTTTGGTACATCAAACCATTTTCATTTAAGGTGTTTATACAACAAAGCCACAAATCGGTCATCTTGGAAACCACGTGCTTTTTCTAGTGATTTTTGAAGAACACGAATTGAGAGAACCACAACGCCCATGGGGATGAAACATCCGTAGAACGTTTGCTTACTTATGCTAAACAATCGACTTAAATTTCGAGCATCGTGACGAGTTATTCAAAAAAATAGCACTCGGAGCAAGGGATGGAGTCGTGTGGGGGTGACGGCGCATTGTCAACTTTTCGGACCACCTTACCAATAATCTATGTTGTAATTAATACGATACCAATATTACTGACCACTATCTGGTGATGGTAAAACTGCGCCCAAAACTGTTCGTCATAAACAATGTTCGGTACCGACGACCGCCGCGGTACGACCTAGATCAGTGATCCTCAAAGTGCGGCCCGTGGGCCGCACGCGGCCCTCGAAGCCTTTTCCTACGGTTCGCAAAGGATTTCAGAAGATTTCAGAAGCCTTATTCCAATCAGCGCCTAATTCCGTTCACGCAAGACAAAATAATAAATAATAAAGAATTTTTGTCTAAAAATAATAGAAAAATATCCTTGTACTTTTCGATGGTTATGTATGCATGAAATGAAATGAAAAGCAGCGTCATTTTTAGCGATTAATAGTGAAAATTTAAACAAAATTTTGTGGTTGTCACTACAGGCGCCATTTTGACTATTTTCATTAGCCCACTTGCTAAGAACGTCTGTCATAATATTTAAGTATTTTTAGGTGCAAATTTGCCCTGAATTTGAAACAAAGCGGCATAACAAGATATAATAGGTAACATGGTAGTGTATTACCTAATCTTTGTCTGTATTTTACCGATATAAAATGCTGACAGTGAAAAATATCATGACCGGAATAAATAATAATGCGAAAATAATGTTTTTTTAGTTGATGGTGAATGACGTATTGTCAAGTGGTTGCTGTACATTGTACAATGTTAGAAAAGTGTTTCCGAAGAACACGGACAGTTTCATACAGTACAACCCAATAGTGTCCTGAAATCTGAATTTTTATCTGTTCTATGACACAGGATTGGGAGATTTCAATATTTTGACTTCACAAATAGGAAATAAAATTATCAGTTTCTCATTCCATGTATTTTCGCGCACAAGTTTTGCGTATTTAATTCCTTGAACCGATAGAATGAGGTTAAAGAATAGATACTGTTGTGCGTAGTTAACAATAATCCTTCAACAAAAATTCAGAATCTTAGAATCAGACGATATATAAAAAATCATTTTCATTGGGCTGTAAAATTCTATATGAAATGAAGAACAAATCATGCAAATGTACTGTGACCCGCTTCAACAGTTCAAAATTACTATGCGGCCCTAGATAGTAAGCACGCTGGGGACCACTGACCTAGATCGACTGAAGCAATCTGATGTCGCCACTGCATACGCGCAGCATCTCGAGACAGCGTTGCCGGAAGAGGGTGAGCTTGATAGGGCCTCTCTTGAGGACTGCTGGAATACAGTTAAAGCAATCATCTACGACAAGGTACTCAGCAGAACGTGGAACGTTATCGACGGAAGTGGAGACAGCAGACCCGCCTTTTTCAGGAGAAGAAATGCCGCCTTGAAGAAGCGGAGTGCGAGGAGATGGAACAGCTGTGCCGTTCTCAAGATACACGCAAGATGTATCAGATGTTCAGCGAATCCCACAAAGGCTTCGTGCCGCGAGCTGAAATGTGCAGGGATATAGATGAGAGCATCTTGACGGACGAACATGTGGTGATCGAAGTAGCACTACGAAGAACATTTAAATAGCGCTGAGAATACTAGCAGTGAAAGTCAAAGCAGCGAAGGAAATGACTACGTCAGTTCAGCGGACGATGGAAGCCAACCAGCCCCCACCTTGAGAGAAGTTAAGGATGCGATGCAACAGCTTAAGACCAATAAAGCAGAGCTGGTAAGGACGGTATCGGAGCTGAGCCCATCAAGATTGGCCCAGAAAAGCTGGCGACTTGCATGCACAAACTGATAGTCAGAATCTGGGAAACTGAACAGCTACCGGAGGAGTGGAAGGAAGGGTTTATATGCCACATCTACAAAAAAAGGCGACAAGCTGGAGTGTGAGAACTTTCGAGCGATCACCATCCTTAATGCCGCCTACAAAGTGATATCTCAGATCATCTTCCGTCGTCTGTAATCATTGGTGAACGAGTTCGTGGGAAGTTATCAAGCCGGCTTCGTTGACGGTCGACAACGGACCAGATCTTTACTGTACGGCAAATCCTTCAAAAATGCCGTGAATACTAGGTCCCAACGCACCATCTGTTCGTTGATTTCAAGGCGGATTTATGGGAAGCTTACCAGATTGATCAAAGCAACGGTGGATGGTGCGCAAAACTGTCACTCCAGTGCGTTCGAATCGCGCCGGAGACTAAGACAAGGTGATGGACTTTCGTGCCTGTTGTTCAACATTGCGCTAGAACAGCGGTTCTCCACCTTTTTCTTGATAGGTACCCCATTCAAACTTATGCTTGCTTGCGGTACCCCCTATTTTATTTTCACTGTAAATAAAAATAAGCGTAAGCATAAGATATATTAAAAATGAACCACAAAACTAACAGGATATTCATTTTCATTTATTTAGTTAACATCTAAACAGATAACACTGAATCAACAAATTGACGCCACAATGCACGGTTCATCTCTCCATCCTCGGATACGCCCCACGCTCGCCAAGTCGTTTTGCACCTGGTCTGCCCACCTCGCTCGCTGCGCTTCACGCCATCTCGTACCTGCCGGATCAGAAACGAACACCATCTTTGCAGGGTTGCTGTCCGGCATTCTTGCAAAATGTCCTGCCCATCGTTCCCTTCCGGCTTCAGCTACATTCTGGTTACTGCGTTCGCCGTAGAACTGGGCGAGCTCGTGGTTCATTCTTCGCCGCCACACACCGTCTTCTTGCACACTGCCAAAGATGGTCCTAAGCACCCGTCTCTCGAATACTCCGAGTGCTTGCAAGTCCTCCTCGAGCATTGTCCATGTTTCATGTCCGTAGAGAACAAGCGGTCTTATTAACGTCTTGTACATGACACATTTGGTGCGGCGGCGAATCTTTTTGACCGCAGTTTCTTCTGGAGCCCGTAGTAGGCCCGACTTCCACAGATGATGCGCCTTCGTATTTCACGACTAACGTTGTTGTCAGCCGTTAGCAAGGATCCGAGGTAGACGAATTCCTCGACCACCTCGAAGGTATCCCCGTCTATCGTAACACTGCTTCCCAGGCGGGCCCTGTCGCGCTCGGTTCCGCCCACAAGCATGTACTTTGTCTTTGACGCATTCACCACCAGTCCAACTTTTGTTGCTTCACGTTTCAGGCGGGTGTACAGTTCTGCCACCTTTGCAAATGTTCGGCCGACAATGTCCATGTCATCCGCGAAGCAAATAAATTTACTGGATCTGTTGAAAATCGTACCCCGGCTGTTACACCCGGCTCTCCGCATGACACCTAGCGCAATGTTGAACAATAGGCACGAAAGTCCATCACCTTGTCTTAGTCCCCGGCGCGATTCGAACGAACTGGAGTGTTCGCCCGAAATCTTCACACAGTTTTGCACACCATCCACCGTTGCTTTGATCAGTCTGGTAAGCTTCCCAGGAAGCTGTTCTCGTTCATGATTTTCCATAGCTCTACGTGGCCTATTATAATACTATCGTATGCCGCCTTTCAAATCGATAAACAGATGGTGCGTTGGGACCTGATATTCACGGCATTTTTGAAGGATTTGCCGTACAGTAAAGATCTGGTCCGTTGTCGAGCGGCCGTCAACGAAGCCGGCTTGATAACTTCCCACGAACTCGTTCACTAATGGTGACAGACGACGGAAGATGATCTGGGATATCACTTTGTAGGCGGCATTAAGGATGGTGATCGCTCGAAAGTTCTCACACTCCAGTTTGTCGCCTTTCTTGTAGATGGGGCATATAACCCCTTCCTTCCACTCCTCCGGTAGCTGTTCGGTTTCCCAGATTCTGACTATCAGTTTGTGCAGGCAAGTGGCCAGCTTTTCCGGGCCCATCTTGATGAGCTCAGCTCCGATACCATCCTTACCAGCTGCTTTATTGGTCTTTAGCTGTTGAATGGCATCCTTAACTCAAGGTGGGGGCTGGTTGGCGTCCATCGTCCGCTGAACTGACGCAGTCATCTCCTCCGTTGCCTAGACTTTCACTGCCTGTACTCTCAGCGCCATTCAGATGTTCCTCGTAGTGCTGCTTCCACCTTTCAATCACCACACGTTCGTCCGTCAAGATGCTCCCATCCTTATCCCGGCACATTTCGGCTCGCGGCACGAAGCCTTTGCGGGATGCGTTGAGCTTCTGATAGAACTTGCGTGTATCTTGAGAACGGCACAGCTTTTCCATCTCCTCGCACTCCGCTTCTTCCAGGCGGCGTTTCTTCTCCTGAAAAGGCGGGTCTGCTGTCTCCGCTTCCGTCTATAACGTTCCACGTTCTGCCGGGTACCTTGCTGCAGCGCGACCACCCGCGCTGCGTCCTTCTCCTCCAGAATCTGTCTGCACTCTTCGTCGAACCAATCGTTCCGTCGACTTCGACCCATATACCCGACGTTGTTCTCCGCTGCGTCGTTAACGGCTGCTTTAACTGTACTCCAGCAGTCCTCAAGAGAGGGCCCCATCGAGCTCACCTCTACCGGCAACGCTGCCTCGAGATGCTGCGCGTATGCAGTGGCGACATCAGGTTGCTTCAGTCGCTCTAGGTCGTACCGCGGCGGTCGTCGGTACCGAACATTGTTCATGACGGATAGTTTTGGGCGCAGTTTAACCATCACCAGATAGTGGTCAGAGTCGATGTTAGCGCCACGATATGTCCTGACGTCGATAATGTCGGAGAAGTGCCGTCCATCAATCAGAACGTGGTCGATTTGGTGATTCTGTCTGCAGTGGTGATCTCCAGGTGTACCGATACGGGAGGCTGTGTTGGAAGTAGGTGCTACGAATGGCCATATTCTTGGAGGCGGTGAAATCAATTAGTCGTAGGCCGTTTTCGTTCGTCAGCCGGTGAGCGCTGAACTTTCCAATAGTCGGTCTAAACTCCTCCTCTTGGCCAACCTGAGCGTTCAAATCTCCTATGATGATTTTGACGTCGTGGCTTGGGCAGCTGTCGTACTCACGTTCCAGCTGCGCGTAGAATGCGTCCTTATCATCATCAGTGCTTCCGGAGTGTGGGCTATGGACGTTGATTATGCTGAAGTTGAAGAACCGGCCTTTGATCCTCAACCTGCACATTCTTTCATTGATCGGCCACCACCCACCACCACCACCCACCCGGCCATCGCCCATCACTATGAAAGCTGTTCCCAGCTCGTGTGTGTTGCTGCAGCTCTGGTAGATGGTATGATTACCTCTAAACGTTCGCACCATTGATCCCTTCCAACAAACCTAACAGGATATATGGCTCTCTAAAAAAATGTCTGAAGTTTTCGCTATTCCGTGACACTTTTTGATACAAATTAATGTTATAAATCAACCTTTCCACAAGACTTTTGGAAGCTTCCGAGCCTCCTGAAAAAAGGATTACGATTTACGAGCATCTTGATAGGGAACCTCCGAGTCTCTAGAAGGAAGGCCTCCGAGCGTCTTGAAAGGACGCTTCTCAGCATCTTGAAAGTAGGCCTCTTGAAAGAATTCCGAGCATCTTAAAAAATGGCTTCCGAGCATCTTGATAAGAGGCTTCAGAGCCGTTTGAAAGAAGGCCAATGAGCCTATTGAAAGGAGGTTTCCGAGCATCTTGAAAGGAGACTTCCGAGTCTCTTGAAAGGAGGCTTCCGAGTCTCTTGAAAGGAGGCTTCTGCGCCTCTTGAAAGGAAGCTTCCGATCCTCTTGAAAGGAGGCTTTCGAGCCTCTTGAAAGGAAGCTTACGAGCATCTTAAGAGGAGGCGCCTGAGCACCATAAGAGGAGGCTTCCGAGCCTCTGGAAAGGGGGCTTCCGAGCCTCTTGAAATGAGGCTTCCGAGTTTCTTGAAGGGAGGCTTTCGAGCCTCTTGAAAGGAGGCTTCCGAGCCTCTAGCAAGGAGGCTTCCGAGCCTCTTAAAAGGAGGCTTTTGAGCCTCTTAAAAGAAGGCTTCCGAGCCTCTTAAAAGGAGGCTTCCGAGCCTCTTAAAAGGAGGCTTCCGAGCCTCTGTAAGGAGGCTAGGGATGAATGACCGCCTGAGTTAATATCCCTCAAAAACAAACCATCATCATCATCTGTAAGGAGGCGTCCGAGTTGCTTTGGAAGGAGCCCCTTGAAAGAAGACTTTCAAGCTTCCTGCAACTAAGTAACTGAAACTACTACTTTTCGGAAAAAAGGCTTTCATGTCTCTCAATTGGAGGCTTCCAAACCCTTTGTTTTTGATTCTTTTTAATCCAGAAAATTCGTGAGATCCGGACTACCGAGTCGTCGAAATAGCTTCTTCTTATTCCTCTTATTCTTCTTCTTCTTCTTCTTCTTCTTCTATGGCTCTACATTCCAACTGGAACTTGGTCTGCTTTTCAACTCGAACTCGCCATCTCCAGATTGGCAATCCTACGCCTTTGCTTGCAAGGCTGCAGACCCCTGGAGCGAGGTCGTCGAACTAGAAGGAAAATTTATTTTAAGCAACGCACGGTGTCACCCCAAAATATTCATGAATTCCCTTTACTTACGAGTACCCAAGGTCTTTAGTAAAATTCATGAATAACGTGTCGATGAAGGTTTCGTAATAGGGAATTGTGTGAGTTATAAACGATTTCCGCAGAAATTTTCAAATTTCCTTAGATTTTATCTAGCGACAACACTTTGAAAAGGCTTGAAACCGTACACAATTGTGGTTATAAATTCATCTGTGGAGCGTTCAGGACTAGCCCTGTTTCTAGTTTTCAAGTTGAGACGGGATTACCCAGCCTAGAACTGCTAATGGAGCAGCGTACAGCTTTACAAACAGCTAAGAATGCAGGTGAGAGTACATTAGACTTTGAAGCAACGAACTCAGACGTGGTTTTCTAGTGAAACAAGCTCCGGCGAAGTATGGGGCAAATGACATATTCTACCAAAAGACTTTTTTGGCCAAATTGGCCTGTACATTCAAAGTTAATTGCCTATATGCCGGGTATTAAGCCACCCGGAGTGGAAATTAATTACTATGTCTGAAACTTGATTATGCATATGTACAACATGTGATAGATTTAGTTCGGAAAAGGTATTGGAGGGTAACCGCCCCTTCGGTGGGGTTTGATCCCACGACCCCAGTTCGCATGACAGGTGCTTTCCCTACTAAGCTACGAAGGACCTCCGTCGTCCACCGCAGCTTAGCGGGTACTGATGAAACCAAATTCCCAGCACCAGGTACCAGCCGATCTTCATTGAGCGCCGTTGCTGATGAAGCAAGTGTGTAGGAGCCGGACAATACTAAATACTCATCCTACTTGGTTGACATGATGTGTACAAAAATACATTTGAGAGAGTTAGTTCTGAAAATGTATTGCGAGAGATCGGCTGGTACCTGGTGCTGGGAATTTGGTTTCATCAGTACCCGCTAAGCTGCGGTGGACGACGGAGGTCCTTCGTAGCTTAGTAGGGAAAGCACCTGTCATGCGAACTGGGGTCGTGAGATCAAACCCCACCGAAGGGGCGGTTACCCTCCAATACCTTTTCCGAACTAAATCTATCACATGTTGTACATATGCATAATCAAGTTTCAGACATAGTAACAAATTGGCCTGTTTTGTCGAACGGCATTTTTGGCCGTATGTCCATTTCTACCATATGACTTTGTCAGCCACTTTTTCAGCCACTCGACCGAATTGGTTTTCGGCCAAACGGTTTTTCTGCGTACAAAAGATTGATTTCAACGAGAATTTTTCCTTAGATCTCAACGGGAAATCTGTCGGAAAATTTTGAAAAGAGCTCTTACTAGAAGCTGTTCGGATATTTTTTTCAAATATTTATGGGAAATTCTTTGGATTTTTCCCGGGAAAATTTTTCTCTTAAATTCTTCAGAAATTCAACAGAAAATTCTTCCAAAATTTCCACGGGAAAATTTTAAAAATTTCTAAGGAAGTTCCTTGGATTTCAAAAGGAAACTCTTAGTTTTTACGGAAAGATTTTCGAAGTTTCAATGGGAAACTGTAAGGAATTTGCATTTAATATTCTTACAAAATATTCTTTAAAGTTTGTTTTGGGGTATTTTTGGAAAATTTTACGAAAATTCCATCAGTTCTTCGAAATTTCCACTGAATTTTTTTTGGACTTCTATGAATTTTAATTGACGTAGGAAACTATAGCTCAGGCGATACGATGTAAATATGTTGACAGCGACGTGATGCCAATAACTGCCGGTGGTGGTGGCATGACGCGGGGGTGCATACCTCTTATCAAAACAACGATCGCTTTTCACGTGAATAAAACGAAAAATTGTAAAGTATTATAATAAATTAATACTTTCTGTACTAAGCTAATACATTTTCAAACATGAAACTTGTTCAAGAATCATTCCAAGCCAAATAACTAAATTCTTTAGAACTTTATCAAACGTCCGCTATGCTAAATAGCCGGGCACTATGCCAAATGATTTCATGTCAAATTGCTCCCGGACGAATTCGAATTCTTAAAACGCACAATTAATAAAGTTACCCCCACATGACGGTATTTAATAACGCTTATTTTAGGGTGAGTCGGTCGCTCACACAGTCCGAGAACATCTGGCAGAAGATAGATGAAATGTGGCAAATGAAATGTATTCAAAAAATTACTAATCCTTCCCCGTGTGGTAGGTAACATATTGAGCGAGTGTGACCACAAGTGAGCAAGCGGCGGTCAGTACAGTAGATATAGCAGAATTAACTGAGAGTGAATTTCCATAAACAGTACCGCCTCAGTCTTGTGAGAAGCGCGAATCGCAACGTACACGATTTTCCGATTTTCGGACGGTTGGAAAGATATTAGTCTATTGGGACCTGTGTGTGAAACGGTGCACACGCTGGACGTGTTGATGATAGGTAGCCCTGGTGAAGAAACTGGAGAATATATCTATCGTTGCCGTGTCGGCTGATTGATGGATGTTTTGATTGGAACCGTCTACTATCTTGCGGGAATAAATTAACTTCCAGCTCGTGGACAGCTATCGGCGGTAACGATGCATTATTGGCCGGCCTAATGAATTGAAGCAGTTGCAGTAGACCGAACATGCCCAATTTGGTTATTACGTGGTACAAAGTATGGTCGTAATGAGGCTGTTATTTTAAGTGTTTACGGTTGTGGAAAAAGCGGATGACTGCCCGTGTTGTGATCGCTGTCGGAGCGGACGCAAAATTTAAGGAAGATAGTCAACAGTGTAACAGGTTTTTAGAGCGATTTTTCTTCTATCAAATGCTGTTCTATATATTATTACGTAGTAGCTATGCATTAGGGATTATACCATAACATTATTTAGGAATAATGAAATTTCTGTTTAATGCTTTTTCCAATTCTATGGTTGATTGATAGTTTGGGTACAATTAAATTAAGTTTTGCTTTGACTTTCTAGTCAAATGCCAGAAACAGAAGAAAACCTACAGTTGATATCAAAATGTTAATACATATATCTTGGTTGGGTGGCAAATGTAGTACGAATAAGAAGCAAAAAATTGTATAAACATTCAACTGTACAAGCTTGTTAGCGAATTTGTACTTCCAGCTTCTGTATAGACAAGACAAGTTTCGAAAGATATGCTTTTAGAAATGTGATTCATTTTGTAGAAAGTATTCCATTTTCGAGAATAATAAGTTTTGCTAATTTAAGAATGATGGTTTTGCTAATCTCAGTAGAATTAACGTCTTCTATTCGGATATCAAATGAAAAAGAAAACTCTCTCTTGCATTGTTGGTTGTAAGTAGTACAGGTTTGACCAGTGACACAATATCTCGTAGATACGAATAATTTCGCTAGCCAAAATGTGCGTTATGATCGTCGCATCCCAATTCAAACGGAGTATTCTTTTTTCGGACTTGAATTGGATTGGACGAACATCGTTTGTTCCTCCTTTCGGTGGAACGACAAGATTATATTAATAGATCCTCGTTTTTGGCTGCGCCGCCGTCGATGTTGTTGTCGTTGTTCGATGGTGATTTTCCTGCGAACTTACCAGACCGGGAAAGGTTTTGACATTGAATTTGAATGGATCGGTTAGTGAAATGAATGGTTCTAGGGGGGAGATAACTGTTTGGCCATGACACTGAAATGCTGGTGATGGGTTGAACAAAAGGTCAGGCACGTTTTATGGAACACCTGGAGATGCGTTAATTGTTCCATGCAGAGAAGTAGAACAATTAAAAACTTTTCTGATTGTAGCTCAAATAGTTTTTAGTTTCGACAATGTTCCTATTGAATGTTTTATGTAAATAGTGTATTTCCATTTTAAATGAACGTTGCTGCTGGGCAATATGCGCCACCCATATGTGATAATAATCAAAATATTCCCATATTTTTCACTGACATAGTCACACTTTTTTGCAGAAGATTATGATTATCTTTTACTTTAAGTCTAAAACACGGACTAGAATGATTATAATTAGGAGAAAATGTTTTTTTCGTATCTAAAGAAAAATAATTGTTAAAGAAATCACCGAAAATGCATTTTCTTGTAATGTTTATTGAATTCAGCAGCTTACAATTTTTGGACAAAAATTGGGATAATAACCAAGAAAACGAAGTGGCGCATTTCACTCAACTGACGCATTTTATACATATTTCCCTATATAAATATCAACGGGGTTCGAGAAAAATTTAGTTACTTTTAATTTTCTCATCCTTTCATCATAGTTTGAAGGTTTGAGGTGAGACATTGTTTGCTTTAGCCTGAATTGGTTTCTGATGTTCTTATTCTTCACACCCAACCAGCGGATGTCAGATTTTATAAGACTTCTACATAAGAACCTACCAATATTTGTATAAGAGCTGGTCATATGCAAAATTGTTAAATTCTTATACAGATATTGTAAGAAATGCTTGTAAAATTGTATGGTCTTTTACAATATTTGTATTAGAATCTAGCAATTTAGTAAATGCCCAGTTCTTATACAGATTTTGGCAGATTTATAATGAATTCTTAGAAAATCAGACATCCATTACCTAACGTGCACAAATTGTGTTTCAAAGTTTCTTATACTACAGAATGAATGAAAATACATACAATATTTTAAAGCAAGTTGTCTTCCGTAAACTTGCTGAATTAACTGGAGTTAAGCTCATTTCGACGTCATGACGTGTAATTTTGTTTTCGTGTTTTTGTCATACCAAGTAGGTTGCTTTCTATGGATCACAACATATAATTGTTTTTATATTTCAATATCTACCAACGATGAAATTGTGTCAGCCACAAATTAAAAATGTGACTAATTGCGACGCCTAACGGTGTATCTATCCGTATATTCAAGCCACTTACACTACACTTGATAAGACACCAAAATCGTACAGAATATGTCACATAAAGCGAATATGAAGGATAATTCAATGCATGCGACGTGTTTGGTAGGACAATATTATTATAAAAAAATGAGCATCGTTAAAATTTTAACTACGTGAAAATATAGTTTTTCATTACCTGGGTATTTGAAAAAATTCTACCGAGAGTTCCCGAACAACTTTTTTGTTTATTTTAAACCTTATTTCGAAGGCAAGCATAACGGAGCCGAAATTATAAAATTCAACATTTGGCCAGCAATCATTACCGCTCCGCAATGGTTAAACTCACTGGTATGCAATCTCTCCCTGATCAATATTCTTTTGTTTTGTTACACACTTTTTGGATTTTAATGTAAATTAGAAAAATTCGTAGAGATTTATCCAGACATCCCTTGAAATATTTTGGTTTTATGCTGGTTTTATAACACTCTTGTAGAGTAAATTATGGTCTTCAAGAGCGTTAAAAAACTCTAAATGTTACTTGGGATATGAGAATTTACAAATTGATTGTTTGAGCTCGAACACCCATGGAAAACCGACATTCAAGACAAAGAATTTTTGAAAACCTGACGCTTTTTATCACATTTCCAAGGATGATATGATTAAACCATTTGTACCTACCTTTGAACTGAGCATGCCAAGACCATGCTGGAAGTTGATTAGCTTCAGGTTCAGTCTAGGGAATTTTTATGTTAGTTCTTTTATCGGCATTCCTATGTGAAATGATTTGTTTTTGGTTGTTGAGTTTTGACAGTTATTAGTGACGCCTAATCATTGGTAAAGCTTTTTGAAATTACGGTTCTGGGCATTGTGCATCTAATATTTGTTATATAAATGGGAAGAAAATTAAGCTGCTGTTCAAACAAGCCAGATCATTTGTAGTGAAATGATGCTTTTTGATTGAATCACTCATTTTCAACTACGCATAGCTGCGATATGGATATTAGGACAAAATACTGCAACCAATTTTTCTAGAATTTTTTTGACACCAGTTAAACTCACATAACAAGTTTCAATTTTGGCATATGTTGCAAAATAATTGGGTCACGGTGTAAAAACATGGATTATTATCGAAGTTTCATGAACCTCTGATTTTTTTTCACAGAAAGTTAGGCAAGGTCTTCCGAAATTAGGTACGGGGTGTTTTAAAATATTTCATCGGCTTTTTTTTGAAAAAAGTGATTTTTATTGCTTTCTTCTCTAATATACGGTACAAAAAGTCAATTGATAACACAACAAAGGATCAATCATTGTAATTTACCCCTCAAAATTGATTATATACACATTTTTAGCTTTTTTGCCTCTCTCGTATCTATATAGATAATCTATCTTGACACGGGAATAAAATTTTGAAAAACATTTTTAAAGTTCAAGCGTTCCTAAAGTATTTTTAGTGTTATTTTTTATGTTTTGAAATCTTTGCAAAAACAATAATCTATCTCTGGCATCTATATTGTTCTCTGATAAATATTGTTTTTGCAATTCTGTCTTCTGACATTTTTACTAGCTGACCTGCCCACTGAAGTGCGCCGTATTTTATGAGATTCAGAATGTTTTCTCCTTTGATGATGGATTTTGCTTGTAATTCATGCGTATGAGCCACATGTCTTTTTTTTGGCCTCTCACCGAGTATTGTACGCAGCATCTTCCGCTAGAGAAATCTGAAAGTATCCTATGCTGCTTTTAACGTTTCATGTCCGTAATTGTCCACCCGAAGAATTGAGGAATTATAAAAAGCGAATTTCGTTTCCATCTGAGTTCTTTTTCTTCACCTATATTGTACGAGACCTAACTTAGACCTAAAACTGGTTATGTACGCCAGAGGTAACCCTATTTAAAGTAGACAATCTTCATAGTCGTTGCCAGTGTTTACAGCATTGTTAGTGTTTATCAGTGTTTGTCAGCATTTCAAAGGTAAATTTTGTTTATACATCTTCAAACATATCCCCTTTACTTTCTTAGCACAGACAACACTGAGCTTATCTCTGTCTCTGCATGTAATTATGTACTTCATCTTGGCAGAGCTTATGCATATGCTCCTAGGTTTTGCAGATGTATCTAAGCTCCTTAGGAAACAATCGCAGAGTAGTGGTGGAGACTTTTGTATCACTGAAGATTGAGATGGTGAGAAAGGACATATTCATTCACACTACCAGTATGAAGGAACATTGTTATGTTTAGAAATAGAAATAAGAGGATGTACAGGAGATAATTGGAGGTGTTGAAGAAATAGTTCACATTGGAATGCTTGTGAAATGGGATAATGATCCCTAGTAACATCGTTGTACTTATGTATAATGGTTTGATAGCACACCTGACTAGTAAATCGCTATCTTCAAAAACATTAGAAAATCATAATTATTACTTGGGTGCAAAAGCGGTTTTACAGCTTACCAGATTACTGCTCATAAAAGTAAGAATTACCCACACAAATATGGAATCAATCAAATGTGAGACACTTGTACTTGTAGCAACAATATAACTTCCGTAACATGCAACCGGAAATGGAATTTGCTGTGTATAACTACATCCAATAGCCTTTTTGGCGTAGACATGAAGCGTAGTAATTATAAGAAGCAGGCCAGTAAGGTTTTGGGATTTTTAAGCAAAATGTGCTGCGAACAATATTCGGTAAGGTTATTGTACATGGTATGTACCCCACAAATGATGAGACACTGTATCTAGAGGAAAATATGACGCCTTTAAAATATGGCAGACTGGCAATGGGCTGGTCTCATAGTGCGAATGTTGGAAGAAAGAAATGTGAATACAACATTCAATAGAGAACCATATTTGGGCTGGAAAAAGATGATAATTGCTAAAACAATTGAAAATAACGCAAAAAAATAATAAAAGCATAGTTTAGGAAGGCTTGAATTACAGAAATTGATATTTTTTCAAATATTTATATCTATTTCAAGATAGGTTTTCCACACAGAAAAGTCTACAAATGTGTACATTTTCAATTTGGAGGATTAATTACAATGATTGATCCTTTGTTGGGTTATCAATTGACTTTTTATACGGTATATTAGAGAAGAATACAATATAAATCACTTTTTTCAAAAAATTGCCGATGAAATATTTTAAAACACCCCGTACCTCATTTCTGATGACCTTGCCTATTTTTCTGTGAAAAAAAATCAGAGGTACATGAAACTTCGATAATAATCCATTTTTTTACACCGTGTGGGTATATCTATTTATGTGCATAAGATTACGATGCAGTACATAATCTCCATCCAATCTCAATCCAGGAATCTCATTTAAGGACAAGCATCACATAATCCAAAACTAAATTCACTCACGTTTTCAAGGGCACACCACTAGATACGGAGGCAGCGGAGAACTTTTGTTTTTTTTATTATTTCAGCTTTTCTGCATGACAGCATGCGTGGATTAATGTAATGCCAGTTGTGCGATGCTTTCATATTGAGTGGTGTGGCCTTGAAAACGTGAATGATTTTAGTTTTTGATTCTGTGATGCTTGATGCTTGTCCTTAATAGGGGACGCGGTAAATAATCGATGGTTTTCCAACTGAAAAGTTCCGTTACAAGGAGAGAAAAAAAGTTGCTCGAGACCCCTCGGTAGATTTTTTCAAATAGTCACGAAACGGAAGTTGAAGAGCTATATTTTTACGTAGTGAAAGTTTTAGCGATGCTAATTTTTTTTGTCATAAAGGTCCCCCATAAACACGCTGTGGAATAGGTGGCTGGTGTAAATGGTATCTGGTCGGCATCGCTTTCATTCCTTGTTCACCGGAGAAATAACTAATAGTCGAACAAACACACTTAAAAACAAATTTATCAGCTGTCTTACTTACCGTTTTTAAGAAAATATTTACCAGAAACGTATCTGATAAACAACTAATTTCTTCCTGGACCGAAAAAAAAAATAGCTGTCGATTTGTTATTGTTGGCGACAAACTCTAATATAACTTATTTACCTGCAAACACTATTTACTAACTGAGTTTCAAATTTTTGTTTAATGTTGAACATCAACTAATTCACTTGACTTCCAAAAACTATCGAAAACTTTTTTTTTTAATTCGAAGCGAGAGACAAATTTGTCGAACGCAAACAAAAGTGTGCATATACAAGAAAATCATCATCTCTTCACCGTTGCCATATTTATTTATTGGAAAAAATCATTGCTGAAAAAATATTTAAATATGTTATGTATGCTTCTATTACAATCCAATTTTAAAACTTTAAATACCCACACCCAAAAAACAAATCTGACAATTATTGTATAAAATCTTGGCATATACAATTCTGTAAGCTTTTTATACAGATATTGTATTAAAATAATACAAATCTGTAAGATTTCAATACAGCAATTGTATTAAAATCTTTCGAGATTGTATATGCCAAACTATTATACAGTTTCTGTAAGGTTCTTATGCATAACTGTATTAAAATCTGCTATCCGCATTTCGTAAAGTCTGGCAACATAATGTATCAGGTGGCATATTTTTAACACCACATTTTCACCCACCCCAGATGTAAACAAAATTTATGTATCGCTGCTGCACTTTTCCGTACCTGCATCACTATTACAAACAAGCGATAGAGTCATTAGTTTTCAAAACTAAGAGTGCATCACCCTGCTTTAATCCATCTAAGGTAACAAATGACGTCGATATTTCATCCGCAACCCTTACACTTGATTTCGATCCGTCCAACGTTATACGAATCAGCCGTATCAGTTTCGCCGGAAAACCATGTTCAAGCATAATCTGCCATAATTCATTCCATTTCACTGAATCGTACGCCGCCTTGAAATCAATAAACAGATGATGTGTCTGCAAGTTGTACTCCCGGAATTTATCAAGGATTTGTCTCAGGCAGGGTTGTAAATATTCGTCAGCACTGGATGAAGGTGATGTTTTTTATATCATTTTTTTATTTTCTTCCTGCTTTGAAATCAACCTCACATTCCCGGAGAGGCAGAAAAGTAAACAACAGAACTCACATCACCCACTGCGCCGCGAAGATGAAATTTACCACAGCAAAATGTACACATTCACCCAGCAAATTGAAAAAATTCACCACGCGTTTAAATGGGCCACTCACAGTCATACGGTAAGGCGTGAACTGAGCAGCCGGTCAGAGCGACTTGTGAGTGGCTGAATGCGAAATTGAATGGTCGGCGTTGGAAATGATTTTTCGGCTGCACCCAGTCGCACTCACCACGGCGGCGATGAAGGCGACTGCAGATTATACTGAGATCCATGTTTTTCACTGCATTGACTGTGAAATATTTCTACCCTGGTCTCAGGGTAAACATTTGATCCGTCGTTGATCGGCCCTCACGAAAACCTGCTTGGTATTCGCCGACGAAGGACTCTTCAAGCGGTCTCAATCTGTTGAACATGATACAGGACATAATTTTGTACGTCGAATTAAGGAGGGTTATTTCTCGGTAATTGGCGCACTCCAGTCTGTGCCCTTTCTTAAAGAGAGGGCAAATGAGGCCGCCCAACCAGCTAGCAGGCATTTCCTCGTCTACCCATATTTTCGACATAATATGGTGCAGAACTTCATAAAGCTGCTCACTGCCATGTTTGAGAAGTTCAGCCGGGAGCAGGTCCTTCCCCGCAGCCTTATTGTTTTTCAGCTCTTAAACAGGTTTTTTAACCTCATCTAGTGTAGGTGACTCCACAGCTTGTCCATCGTCGCCAATATTTATTCTGCTCACCGATACACCGTCACTTCCACTATTCAACAAAGTCTCGAAGTGTTGCTTCCACCTGGCAGCCACTTCGGTTTTATCTGTCAACAAATTCCCTTGTTGGTCAATGCAGATGACGGGAGATGGCGCTGTCTTTCTCCGCACGCCATTGACAGACTCATAAAACCTCCGCATATCGTTCTGTTCCATTTTATCATGCGCCTCACTAATAACTTGTTCTTCGTACTCTTTTTTCTTCCTGCGGTGGGTTCGTTTTTCGGCTGCTCTTGCTTCCTTGTACCGATTTCTATACGATCGGGTACCCGACACCAACATTCGGCATTTGGCAACGTTCTTCTCGTCTGTCACTCTCTGACACTCCACATCGAACCAACCCGTCCTGGGTCGCATCTGTGCAGTGCCTACCACTTCTCGTGCTGTTGTGCTCACCGCTCCATGGATCGACTCCCATAGATCGTTGATGTTGTCGCTAACGTTGATTGCACTTATCCGTTCGTCGAGCTTCTGGTGGTACTCAGCCGATACTCCTTCCGCCGACAATCGCTGGATATTGTAACGCATCGTTCGCTGTGATCTTTCGTTTGATACAGTTGACAACCGTGATCGAATTTTACTGACAACGAGGTAGTGATCAGAGTCAATGTTCGGACCTCTGAATGTCCGCACATTGATAACATCCGAGAAATGGCGCCCGTCCACCAGAACATGGTCTATCTGGTTCCAAGTTTCACCATTTGGGTGTCTCCAAGTGTGCTTTCGGATGTTCTTCCGTGCAAAGTAGGTGCTACTGATGGCCGTCCCTCTGGCAGCAGCAAAATTTACTAGCCGTAGGCCGTTGTCATTGGTAGCGGAGTGAAGGCTCTCCCTACCGATTATGGGACGGAAAAAGTCCTCTCTACCGACCTGAGCGTTAGCGTCTCCGATAACAATTTTCACGTCATGCTTTGGGCACTCTCCATAGGCTTTATCAAGACATTCATAAAACGTGTCCTTCACGTCGTCGGATTTATCGTTTGTCGGTGCGTAAACGTTGATTAGGCTGTAATTGAAGAATTTGCCCCGTATCCTCAACACACAGATTCGTTCGCTATTGGGTTTCCACCGCATCACTCGCTTCATCTGCACACTCGTCCAGGTTCATTTAGGGTCCTGACATTCCAGGTACCGACTTTCCAATCATAGTCCTTATTTCGTTGCCGGGTCGGTTGCTAAAAATAACGGTCTCTTTTTCTTCTATCTCCATTTTTCGTGGTATATGAGAGGCTTCAGTAAGCTACCTTACCAGGGTCGCGTTACCTACATCGCGCTGGTGGGACTGCCACCTTAGGTATAGCTGACGCGATACAGCATTTCGTTGATCAGCCGATGGGTAACAGGCAGACGCTGTTTGAGCCGCACCTCCTGGTGAACAGACGCTCGCGGCGTACCTTCTCACTCTAGCTGATATCAGAAGGACAACAGTGCCCAGGCTGCAATACCAGCTAAGTACAGAACCCTTAGCTGGCGGTCTTTTATCTTCGGACGACCCGTGGAAGCGTGAGATAGGAACTTGTGGGGACCAGAGCTCTGTTCTGCCCCTTTCTAAACTTAAGAACCCAGAAAGGTAAGCCTTATATTCTCCGTCGACCAGCGCTTCTACAATGTTTACAATCTCCTTTTTCTTATTGGCATTACATCACTGGGACTTTCTTGCCCGCAGCTTAGTGTTCATTAAGGTTCCTCAGTTATTAACTGCAAGGTTTCTAAGCCAGAGCACCATTTTTGCATTCGTATATCATGATACTCTTATGCCCAGGAAAGTCTAGAAAATTTCCAAACCATAAATTTTCTTAGACCGTACCGGGAATCGAACCCAGCTACTTTCAGCATGTCGTGTTTGTAGCCGAGCATCGTACCGCACAAAGGCTAAGGAAGGCTCCAATGTTTACAATAATAGAATATGTATACGTTTTTATAGAGCCTCTAACTAATTTTCACGGCCTTTCTTTAATTTCATTAACCATTTCCTTTCAAGACTAATTGCGCTCTCATCTGGGAGACTCCAGACTAACTTTCCCACCAATAAAACAAAATATATGTTCATAGTCATGTAGACACTGGTTCATTTCTTTATCGCCAGAAAAAGGGAACAGGCAACACAAATTGTTTTTCTCTTGAACGAAGTTTTAGGTGGAATTGGGGCAACTTAATGTTCATTCAGAATCAGTATTGTCTGAGGTACTGGTTAGTGGTAGATTGAAAATGGTTGTTTGATACTACTCCGAGATTATCTTATTAACATAGTTTGTTTTTAGATAAGTATTTAAAGTATGGATTTAGTCTCTGGTTAACAGTCAAATGCAACCTATCTATGTACTGTTATTGACTAAAGCAGCAAAAGATATTGTAATGCGCGATTCCCGACTTACCCTATTTGTAACCATATTAATGCTTTATATAGGGAAGCAACCTCCAGGAAGATGTATCGGTTTACACGATCTCAGCGGAGCATGAATGATTGAGAGGAGGCGGGCGCGCCTTTTATTGGATCATCAACGTCGTAAAATTATTTAGTTATGATTTGGGGCGTTTGTGGATACTAACGCGCTGCGTCTGGGGAAAAGTTTTCTTACCCAAGGCCAAGAAAAAAAACGGTTTCATGGCGATTTGATTCAGTATAGATCTGAGACCGTCGCGACGGTTCGTGTGCTGATGACGTTAATTGATGATGAATAGGATGTTATCTCAATGGGAAAATTGGAAGTAATTGAATGTTGGGAATTTGAAGTGTCAAACAAGCTTACATTATGTGACTGGCAAAGGTAACAAGCCTATGAAAATCGAGAATTTTCGATAGTTTGTTAGTGAAATCGGTAAAGTCCGGGATGAAAATGATTAATTTCAGGCGAAAACGAAATACGCCGTACATATTAGTTGATACAAATAAAGACGAGGAATTAAATTAAAATATTGTAACTCCTAATTTAGGCCTACGCAACGCCAAGCAATATACATGCCTCCAAACTTCTTATTTTTGTATTTTTTATGTAACTTGCTGTTCGGAGACATCTATTTGCGTTTCAAACATGTGAAGCCATGAAAGAGACTTTTCTTCGTCAAGCGGCCTAATAGTAGCATTCGATCCCTATAATCTACTTCCCTTGATTATAATCTACTTTGCTTGATTAGCATTGAATCGAACCAAATGATAGGTACTAGACAAAGAGAACCTTTCAGCAGGCACCATTCTAATCACCATGCATACCGTTGTCACATCATACTCAATCAATGACGAACCTGTCCACCCGAGAAAATTGAATCAATGCCAAGAGCACCGCTCTTTGATGAAAATCAGTTACAGTTTCAAAGTACCTTTACCAAAGCACCGCTTTGCTGTGCCGCCTCTTTTCCCACCGTATGCCTTCGCTAATATACTAAGGCCGGTCTAGACTCGTTCCAGCTACTAAATGGTCGTAATCTTCATCTATTTCCAATTACCTGATGCCTGTCTAGGTTTTGCTTAGTTGATGGACCGAAGTCTCATTTGGACGGAGTTAGTCGTAGAAGTAGAAGCTACTGAGCGGAAAAAAGTAGGGTACGAAAGGGTAGAAACATGGTACCCTTTTTTTGCGTACAGTGTGGACTTTTCCAGAGTAGGAGGAAGAAAGTACTTCTGTGGAGCTAGTCATGTTGCAATCCCATCGCCTAGGGTGGTTCTATGTATTAGGAGCCATGAAGTTACAAATATACACCATTCCATATTGGCAACGCGTTCGGAACATTTATGCTGACAAAATAGAATGGTTTTTGTTTTCCCATGATACATAATTCTTTACTTATACTATTCTAAGCGTTTTGCCTGGAAAATTTTCTACGCGATTTTTTTAAATGATTTTTCTACGTTTGTATCGGGGTACAACCAGTTTTTTTTCAAATTTGAAATCTAAGCAACTTTCCTTGAATTTTTTTCACGCGATTTTTTTACGTCGGTTCAAGGGTCTAACCAGGTTACGTGGGTTATGAGATTTACGCGGTTTATGTTGCCAAAATCGATTGTTGCAAAAATTGAATGCGGTCTATAATGAGAAATCTTTATTCATTTTCTCGTTGAATAATTTTATAAAATGCTTAAAGAAAGCAAATGCATGATTTGAAAGCAGAAATCATATTCTCACTTGCCTTAAACAGGAGGGAATCATATCTCGCCTGGCGTCTGCAGGGCAAATGAAGGAATAATATAGATATTCCCTTTCCAAAAAACCGAGCAAATGCAAGAATTTGAAACAGGAACCCTATCCTCCCTCCTATGATCTGTCATGTTACTGAGGAACAAAGTTATGTTAGGTTTATTCGTGTTAATAGGCCTGTCCAATGCCACACATCTTCCCTCTTTTCTAAAAAAATGACTAGAACCTTGTACTTCTGTAAGAAAAACAAAACACTTCTGACATATTATGTATAATGGGGTTACTATCTTACTGTGATACAAGAGCATCTTGCTGCAAACGATTACTTGCGGCATATCAATGTTCTACGAGTGGTTTATTTTGTGATCAATAAACACTTTTGTATCATCATTGTGGGTGCAACACCTAAATATAAAAATCACTCTCAGATACTCCCGTGCAGTGACATCTCGATTCGCAAAAAAAAAATTATTTTTCAATAACCCTATTTCACTTGTATTACAAATCATGCCCAATACTACTACTACTACTATCTCTACTCTCTTCAAACACACGTCTATTTCACTGTGTATTCACAGTTTTGAAATATAGAAAATAAATAAAAACTAGGAACCAAGGACGGAAATCTTCGTTTTACTATCAGTTGCATCGATGCTCAGTAGGCAGCTTCGTCATTGATTCGTGTTTGTTTTGATCAGACGCTCGGCGATGCAGGCACGAACATCTCGCAGCATGCTGTCAAACTTCCATACCAAATTTACCGCCCGATCTTCAATAGCCGATTGATAATCGAGCGAAAAAAATGAAAATCTACCGGGGCCGATATGAATATTTCAAATTGCGGTTAGTTTACACCGATAAATGATGATTATTCTACTTTACATACTGAACAGAGGCATATATTTTAGGAATCTGACTTCAAAATGTTGAATCCACGCACCGCAGTATGGAATGATATTCATATTTTGAGATTTCAAATTGAATATCAATGTGCCAAGCTGAAGATTCATTTTGACACCGCTCAAAACAACGCTGACACCGAGAGTCGACGCTTGCTGCTGTTCGTGCACATGCCGTCCTATTCATTCGCACATTCAAATTCGGGAAGGACTAGCAACTTGATTGTGTGTTGGATGTCAGCTGTTTGAATGTAGTTGAAATGACTTTTTCTGTCCCTGCTAGGAACCGTATCCGGAAAAGTATCAAATTACGGCTTTTAATCATAGGCGGATATATATATTCGCAATTAAAACATGCTTGTCGTGCGCGTGTGACTTTTCGGATCTACCATACTTCTTCTACCACCGTAAAGCAAAAAACACTTGAATGCGGGGTCCCAACACGCAGAAGTATGATCTATCCCATCCATAATAACTTTCTTCTAGTGTGCGTCCCGCCAACACGAAGGAAGAAATTATTAGGTGCGGGCGTCCCGCCACGCAGAATTGTGATCATTCCGATCCACAATAACACTTTTCTTCTTGCGGGCGTCCCACCAACGCAGAGAAAGAAACACTTGAATGCGGGCGTCCCACCGCGCAGAATTTTGATCATTCCGATCCACAATAATACTTTCCTTCTTGCGGGCGTCCCATCAATGCAGAGGAAGAAACACATGAATGCGGGCGTCCCACCGCGCAGAATTGTGATAATTCTGATCCACAATGATTCTTTTTGCTGGTGTCCCACCAACGTAGAGAAAGGAACACTTGAATGCGGGCGTCCCATCACGTAGAACCGTGATCCATACGCAGCTACACCAATCTTTATTTGCTAAAATCCTTAATCGCACCTTGACACGAGACATGCAAAGAAGATTCTTTTTTTTTCTAGTTGTGACTCTTATTCTTTTAATTATCACAATTGGTCATCAGTTTACAACTGTTTCTCTTAAATGTCACGTAGACTCTCTGAAGCGCTAAAAGTGCAAGATTAAAAACTTTCGAACAATACTGCAATCTTTCGTAACTTTGCAACACTAGTTTGTAGTGATCTGGACTTGATTTATTATAAATCAAGTCATGGATGGGCGGAAATACCACACAAAACAACAACAACAAAATTCATCTAATTGAAATATTGCCTCCTAACTGTAATTTTCCTAATTCACGTGGTAGTATAAATTTATGTCACAGTATTATTCCATTTCATTACACTTAGGTTCAAACTACTTAAATTAGGAAGAAGACGACAACACTAAAATTATAACACAAAGTTTTGAAAAAGGAAATTTATTTTGAAAATGAAACTCATTTTGAAAATGAAAATTGTAAGTTAATTATGGAACAACATGTCCTCATTATTATAATCTAGAGTATATTACATTTTACTGAGAATCGCTGCTATATTCTTTAATGGTTCGAAAGAAAGATACAGTCAAGCATGCGATGCTGTTCTGTCTTATGCGCGTTGTTCAGTAATGCTAGACTTCCACCGCTAGCTTCGCTAGAATTTCAAAACCATGGAAGGACCCAAGGAAGGACCACATTCTACGGCAAGGATGCCTAGGCTAGATGTACTAGTTGTGGCTATAGCACCAGTTGTCGCACTAGTGGTTTATGTATATGCCAAATGGCCAATCAAATCACCGCAAACCAAGTTCATATCGATAAAGCATATTCATATGATACGATAATACCTTTGATCTCCTCCAAAACAAGCAAAGCATAATTGTAAAAATTGATTTTGCTTAACTTTTAACGTCCTTTGCACCAGTTGGCGCAATAGTGGTCCCTGTTCGGCCAGTCCCATAAGAAAACAATGGGATTTGCCAAATAAGGAACCAAAATTAAGAATAGTGCCACAACTGGTGCATGCGTTCCTATTATGGATCAACAAATTTTATTGTAGTTTTCACAGCTGTTCTAAGGAGCAGGAAGTAAAACCTTTCACTTGATATATAAAGTCCACTCACATAGGTGTTCTTATGTATGGCGACAATTGGTACACCCACCCTATATGTTATGTGCCGAAAGTGTACAGTTTAATTTACTTCACATGATCATTCTTGCCAATAAATCATGTTGGTACAGAAAACAATCAGATTCTATGTTATCGTGCCACAATGTATAGCTCGACAAACCATGAAGCGTACATGAATGAATGTATCTTAAGAAAATTTTGATGACATGTCCATCAAACTATTTCATTTATTACGCGACGCAGAGAATACATTATTTGAACACTTACCCAAGCTAAAATGTAGTGATGTAACTCCTGTTCAGATATTGGTTTTTCATTTTAGAAACCAAATGAGTGTCATAATAGATTTATGCCACTCATTTGAGTTGCATAATGATCATTATAGTACCCATTTCATTGGTATGAAAAAGTAGGCCGTTTTATCACTCAAACGCAAACTGTAAAGGGAAGATCCATTAATTACGTAACGCAAAAATTGAGCATTTGCAACCACCCCCTCCCCTCTTGTCACACTTTTTGTACGAAGCATCTGAAAATTTTGTATGGATCGTCACACTTCGCTCAACCCCCTCCCCCCTCTAAGCGTTACGTAATTTGTGGTCGCTCCCAAACCAGGTTTTATGATAAAAAAATGTATTTTTCACAAACGCCATGTCTGTCAGCAAACGTCCGGTAAGCGATCTACAAATTATACAACTGATATTCTATAATCAGTGAACTTTCTACGGCGATAATTACAAGTCGTCACTTGGTAGAAAATACCCTACCATTCCTCAAAGGTTCTCAATCCATAAGAACCCCCCTAATCAAAGCACCGTATCCATCACAGCCCCACGCCGATTTAGATTGCTCCCTGTGCCGTGCTGCTCGCTGTCGTCGTCATCACCGTCCGTCCGTCGGACGAATTCAGTCGATTGAAGCAACAGTTCGTTTCCCCATCATCGCTATCGTTATTTGCGAAGAAAATATTGTCCGCAACGGACGTGCGGGAAGCCTGTTGGCTTTTCCCAGTAGCAGGAAAAGCGTATTTAATTAAAAGTTTAAATAGTTACCCTTCGATCGAAATGGTGTGCATCGTAAAGTCTTTTGAATAATGAAGTGTCTCAAATAGTACGTGAAAGTTAATAGCGAGTGTTAAAAGAACAAAGAAAGTCTCCGGTATGGATTACCTGGACAAGTTAAATATCTTTCGACGGCGACGTAATCTGCCGTCGGAAACGACCGACACCGGCGGATCGGTATCGTCTCCGACCATAGTCCTATCGCCTGCAAGCCCTTCGGCGGGCGAAATATCCACCAGTTCTTCGGGTGAACCAAGTGGAGTGGCCGATCCCGAGAAGAAGCAAAAGAAGAAAAGTAAACGAAAGCGACACGTTTCCGTTGTTCCTATCAGTGAGGTAACCGAGGCATCGCTGGAACTATGGCGAACCCTCCCAACCAAGATCCGGCAGGACCCGAGCATGGTGTCGTTCCAGCAGGTTGAACTCGAACACTCCCGGCTGCATGGTGAGTAGAGCTTTTTCTTCTGTTTTTCTTTTCGGTATAGCATTTCGATTTCCTTTGTCGATGGCACGAGTTAATTGGAATTCCAATCGGCTTAGAGACATTCGATATGAGATGATGTCCCCGCGCTTCAAAGTCGCTCTGCAATGCATTGTGTAACTCGATATCCTTGGTGTGTAGACGTTCTGGATCGTTTGGTTGCGATAAAAACGATGAACGTGGCCGGCTGCAAACTTTGTGTAAACTATGCGAGTGAAAAAGAAGTGGGCCACTATCGACGGCATGGAATCATGTTTATTTATGTGGTGAGCGCTGTGATGTGCATTCAAATATGCAGTTATATTCAATTATTTATATGAAAAAGTAGAAATGGAATTCTAATAACTTCATTGTTGTACACTGTTGTACTTTTTATTTGTTTCGTTCATATTTAAAGAAGTGCTATCTTTTCAATCCTAGCCAGCATACATGGATATTCGCGGGGTCCAAGTCCCGTCGAGGCTCATTTTTGTGAAGGTTGGTTGTCATAAATCTGAATTTATGCTTGTATTTTTCTTCATCTAAGGTTAGATTGCCGTTTTGTTGTTATATGTAGCAATTTTCCTAGCCCATTATAACGGGAAGTATATAGTAAAATAAACGTAGAAGCACTTTTTTTTTGCTAATTGCAGATACTTTTATTTTGATTTTAATACTTCCGGCTTCCTCCTCGAACTTTATTTGACCCCTAATTGTACCTAAAAATAAAACCGATTGATCTTTAATCCCAATCCAAGAAGCTACAATTGGTGTGTTCTTTATAAAGGCTTGCAAAGAAATTAATAATATTTATTTGTAAGTAGTCAATTTCTAGAAAATAATAAGGTACATAGAACTAATATAATTTATTATTGTCTTCCCTTCTAATTTCCAACAAAAGTATTCGAAATTGACACACAGCCAGTGGTTATAATAATGTATATCAGCGGATATCAATCTGGGGTATATGTGCCCCTGGGGGTATCATAATCGCTGGCATCACAGGGTACTTAAGACCGAAACGCCTATTGGCGGATGTTGTATTGAAATAAAATAAAAATAATAAAACTCTTTGATTGGGTTTGTTTTAGCAACAGATTCTATAACATAGGTCTCGTTCTTTTTTGACATGCACTTATTCTTTTTCTTCATTGGCATTACATCCCCCACTGGGACATTGCCGCCTAACAGCTTAGTGTTCATTAAGCACTTCCACAGTTATTAACTGCGAGGTTTCTAAGCCAAGTAAGTTACCATTTCTGTATTCGTATATCATGAGACTAACAGGATAATACTTTTATGCCCAGGGAAGTCGAGACGGTTTCCAAACTGAAAATTGTTTTGACCGGCACCGGGAATCGAACCCAACCATCACTGTAATATGGGAGTTAAATATAGTTACTTTTATGCTGTGAACAAACGGCGACACCAGTCAAAAAGCATTTTGTCAAATGTATTGAAATAGTAAGATAAATCATTTTAAAATTAATATCATCAAACCACCTAATCCACAATATCAAAGTTTGGAAATGAAACCAAAATTTTTCAGAAGCGAACACTAAGTAAATAATCCTATCAAATCTAGAAAATTAAATTTGTATTTAAAACGATTTCTGAGGACTTAAAAAGCTCAATTGAGTTTCTAAAAAAATGTTCAACTTCAGAATTTCGACGGACATGTGACGATTGGACAAATCAAGTATCCGAAAGATTTTTTTTCACAAATTTCATATCTATTTGTTCACTTCAAAACATGTATTATGCATATGCGCACCCAAGTTGTTTAAAAAAAATGATTTTCGTATGGCCGAGTTGCCGAATAATATCTCGCGCTTAGTTTCATAGGGGCGTAACTGTATTGATCGATTTCTTTTAATCGATTTTATATTTTGTTAATAACTCAATTGTTTCTTAAGCTACAACCGTGATTATTGATTCTGTTGCAAGATACAATCATCCTTTATCACACAAAACCATTAAATCATCGTCAAACACGCGCATTTCGGCACAATAATAAAAAGAAAACATCGACGAAGGGAAATCGATCAATACAGTTACGCCCCTATGAAACTAAGCGCGAGATATGCAATTAATTTAAAAATGTTTTAGGTGAGAATAGTAGGCGAGTTGTCACCGGTGATAACATCGCAAGTTTCGGAATCAAAGGATAATAAACACTTAATTATCTCTCTTCATAAGAGGAGTTAATACTATCCCATTTAATTCCACCACTTAAATGATTGTAACTTTACAGATACGTATTTCGACCTCAACAGTAAGGCCGTCTGGAGAAGGGCTGTTTGGCCGAATACCGTTCGACTGAATGCCATTTGGCCGAATGCCTCTAGGCCGAAAGTTATTTGTCCGAACAGACCATTAGGCCGAAAGGATCATTTAGCTGAAAGGGTCATTTGGCCAAAAGGGTCGTTTGGCGGAACAGATTGTTTGGCCGAAAAGGTGATTTGGCCGAAAGGGTCATTTGACCGAGAGGGTAATTTGGCCGAAATGGTCGTTTGGCCGTTTCACTACTCACTTCTCATTTCTCACTTCTTCTTATTGGCATTACATCCCCACACTGGGACAGAGCCGCCTCGCAGCTTAGTGTTCATTAAGCGCTTCCACAGTTATTAACTGCGAGGTTTCTAAGCCAAGTTACCATTTTTGCATTCGTATATCATGAGGCTAGCACGATGATACTTTTATGCCCAGGGAAGTCGAGACAATTTCCAATCCGAAAATTGCCTAGTCCGGCACCGGGAATCGAACCCAGCCACCCTCAGCATGGTCTTGCTTTATGGCCGCGCGTCTTACCGCACGGCTAAGGAGGGCCCCTCATTTCTCACTGCTTACTATAAAAAGTGAGAAGCGCGAAGTGAGTAGTGAGACGTCTCACTACTCACTTCACGCTTAAAACTTTTTACAGCGAAAAGTGAGAAATGAGGAGTGAGAAGTGAGACACCTATTCGGCCAAATGTCCGGTTACCCTCCAATACTTTTTCCGAACTAAATCTATCACATGTTGTACATATGCATAATCAAGTTTCAGACATAGTAATTAATTTCCACTCCGGGTGGCTTAATACCCGGCATATAGGCAATTAACTTTGAATGTACTAAATAATATTCTTTAACCGAAAAAACAGGATTGGAAATTGGATGATGTGTGCAGTTGATAAGATTTCGGTCTCTGGGAGGAAACAAAGTTTGTGGCGCAAGTGCGCTGGCCAGGCTGAAAACTGCAATCAGAACTATTAAATAATGACAAGTTATGACGATAATGCAATTTTAGAATTTAGGAATTTGGGATTCAGGAATTTATTTGGGGATTTAGATTGACTTATTTATCGGCTTTATCGGCTATTTACTCAATCCTAGCAGCACAATCCAGACCAATTTGGTTGCAGCAGCTCAAATGTGACTAAATTCGATTGCATATGAGTCACAGACAATTTTGGTCAACATGTGTAGCTAGGAAAAGTATCAGGGAGTAGATAATCGTAGCCCTAGCCGTTCGCTAGGGTGCGAACAAGTATGCAGCGACAGAATGTGGAAGGGAGACATACTTGCCTTTCGTCCTAGTTGTGGGCAGCTTGGTTAGTGGACTGAAAACCACTTTGCTAATACAGGCCTGCCATAGCCGAAAAACAAATCAATCATAATCACGATCGAAAAATCTGTTTCTAATTGATTTCGGAATACCCATTGATTTTTTTGGTTTTCAATGGAATTTTTTGTAATTTTCACTGATTTTTTTTTTCGAATTTTCTTGCGAAACTCCATATTTAACGTAATAAAAATTAGCTGTTGAATGATTTTTTTCTCACATCTGTCACACCAAAAAATTTTAACCTGTGGAATGAGGCGTAAGTTATTCCAAGTATTCCTGGAAGAACTCCTGGATTAATTCCAAGTTGAATTTAATGATACATATAAATGAAGTTTTGAAGAAACTCCTGGAGGAGATCCACTGAAGCTCCTGCAGTGATGCTTCCTTCCGGGAATTCCTCCTGGAGTTTCTTCAGAAATTTGTCTGGCCTCCTGTCTTCTCTTAGGAAATTCTTCTTCAAATTCCATCGGAAAATCATCCTAAAATTCCTCAAGGAATTCTTTCTTGAGTTCTTCTAGGAGTTCTTCCTGGAGTTTCTACAAAAAATCTTCTTGTAGCTCCTCCAGAAATTATTCCTGAAGTTTGTCCAGAAAGTACTGTTAGAGTTCTTCTAGGACTTACTCTCGTAATTTCTTTCTCTAGGGTTATTCAGAATGAATTCATGGCGCAACTCGAAAAGAATTCCTGGCGCAACTCGCAATGAGCTCAATCGGACATGATTTAGGGGCACTTAAAATTCATCAAAGTGTTGAAATGTTTGTCCACATCCACCACCCCGGGCAAGCGCCTGCTTTTAAAGAAGGGGTCACATCCATCATTGGCCTAATTCGGGCCAACGGCTACTTCTAAAGAAGGAGTTACATCCACCATTGCGTTGTTCCTGGCAAACGCCTGCTTTTAAAGAAGGATTCCACCATTACCTTAATTCGGACAAGCGTCTATTTTTTTAAGAAACGATCACATCCACCATTGGCAAAATCCGGGCAAATAACTATTTGAAATAAAAAATCACATCCGCCATTATTGGCTTAATCTGGGCGATACCCGGTTTATGTATGCTTTCTTCAAAAGAATTACGTCTTTTCAATTCTGTTATTGACCTGTGTTATATTCCTCAAATGTCTTATGAAAAATGGACATAGTTATGCCAAAAGTTCATGGCGTTATGAATTATTGTGCATACTGGGCAAACGCGTGCATGGCAAATGGTAGATGACCAATTCTGGGGAATTGTGCATTCTGGCAAACGGCTTTCTAGGGAAGGGTCTATTCTGGCAAAATGACTTGCAAATGACTTTCTGGCGAATGTCATACAACCGAATATGTGACTCTAATTAAAAAACTCAGCTCTCCGTAATCAGCTTCCGAGCCTCTTGAAAGGGGTCTTCCGAGCCTCTGGTAAGGAGCCTTCCGAGCCTCTTGGAAGGGGGCTTCTGAGCCTCTTGGATGGAAGCTTCCAAGCCTCTTGAAAGGAGGCTTCCGAGCCCCTTGAAAGGAGGCTTCCGAGCCCCTTGAAAGGAGGCTTCCGAGCCTCTGGTAAGGAGATTTCCGAGCATCTTGAAAGGAGGCTTCCGAGCCTTTTGAAAGGAGGCTTTCGAGCTTCTTGGAAGGTGGCTTCCGAGCCTCTTGGAAGGAGGCTTCCGAGCCACTTGACAGGAAGCTTCCGAGCCTTTTAAAAGGAGGCTTCCGAGCCTCTTGAAAAGGAGGCTTCCGAGCCTCTTGAAAGCAGGCGTCTGAGCATCTTGGAAGGAGGCTTCCGAGCCTCTTGAAAGGAAGCTTCCGAGCCTCTTAAAATTAATTTGCATCACGCCTGAGTTTTTTTTATGCCAAAACGCATCACTTCACTCATTTGCCAAAAAATCATTTCGCTCTAAAAGCGTTTAAAATCAATTTGCTGGCAAATTAATGTTTACCCAAACAAGAGTATTCATTGTTCTATGCGACGAACGTCAATTCACGGTTTTCAACGAAGGAGAATAAAAGAAAACTTACGATGGTTGAAATGGATGATTCAACTCAGCCATGAGTGTTTAGGTGCTGAGTTGATGTGTTTCAACTCACGATTGATTTGAATCATCCATGAGTTTTGAGATTTGGAGTTTTTTCCCAACACTTGATTTGAAGCATTTACCTTTACTTTTTGAACTCTTTTTCCTTCCTACCACGAAAGCATAAAGCCCCAAACACAATGTCAGCGGAACGGCAAATTTGACAGCTAGCCCATATATTTTCTGTAAAATTTGCCGTTCCGCTGATATTGTTTTTTAGGCGTAACGCTTAATAGAACATTTGACGTTGTTGACATTTAACTGGCATTTGTACCGATGTGCTTCAGTAAAGGTGTGGACCAAAATCCTCTATGTCTGTATTAGTCGAAAAAATAATGTTAACATCGCCAACCACAGTGGGCGGGTGGAGTGAAACGTCACGTCTGCTATAAAAATTGTACTGAGTATGCCAGACGTGACGTCACATTCGGTCGCCTTCGGCAATCCAGCTGAGAGTTTCTCTCTCGAAAGAACGAATTTTCGTTGAACAAATACTACTTTAGGGTTTAACTCACACCTGTAGTAAAGCACATCGCATTTGTACCTAAAGTTTATATTTGAATGATAAATTTAACCCCAGTTAAATGAAAATTGCAATCAATATCGTCTGAGCATGATTCAGCACAGCACTATTCCGAACTTTTAAATTCAAGATTTTAGTCATTCGACGTTCTGTCCTTTTTATATTTTGTCCCACAGTCTTTCATACACTGTATTAGTTGTTAATGCAGGACTCAATAGGTTTTGATTTACGGATCGCCATGCATATTATTTACAATACAAAGCTTTGAAATAAAAAAATCTCAATAATCAAAACTGTATACATTTTTTTTATTGGAATCTAGCAGAACGTAACTTGCGTTGCTCGGGTTTTTCATGTTTCCGTTCGAGGCAGTAGCCAGGGGGGAGTGGTTGGACATAAAACGTGCAAATCGGCAAATCCGTTGCCTCAAAGGAAATGCAAACTCATTTTTATATATAGAAGATAGAAGAAGAAGATAGATAGAAGAAGAAAGATTGAATAGAAGTAATACACCCACCATTACGCATTTTTATTAGAGGTACCTTATGTACATGTACCTCAGGTTGAGAACCGCTGTCTTATATTAATCAAGGCCATATCATGTTTTGTTATACTGTTCATGGCCTCTGATCGGGATGCGTAGTTGAGCTGGTGAACCAATTGAATTCAACTCCAGAACAATTTGGGCTTATTTGAATGGTGAAACATTCGAAAGGGGTCAAGGGACTCATGTGAACTGGATTCATTTGAATGGCGGATCATTCGCAAGTTCGCTAGAGACTTATATGGACACGTTGGGTTGCTGTCGGCGTAATTGACCTAGTAGATGAATTGGATTCAATGGAGATCCTAGAACATCTGCGTTGGACTTATTTAGGGGAAGTGGGGGTAGCACGCCCATAGGGGTTAAAACGCGCCACCCCTTAATAAGGTTAAATATCCCCATTTTGATTATTCTCAATAGTCTATACGATAAAGCAATGAAAAATATTGCCATTGGATACATATATTTCATGATTTTTCTCTAGTTATACATGAAAAACTCGAAAAAACGATTTTTGCGTGTTTTGATGCAATTCTAGCTCGGTGGAATTTAGTCTTTCTGTCGCTGTTATACATTGATAAATTAATAATTGAGCCATGAGCCATGCTGCTTACTCGTGTTCTTTATGTTCCACACGAAATCGTCGTCAAAATGGTTTTAAAACGATTTTATGGGCCTTCAAACTTCTGAGGTCGGTGTGGGGCATTACGCCCATACTCATTTCGTATGACCGAAACAGCTGAAACATTCGGTTAATTGCCTTAATGTAGGCAATTAAAATGAAAATCAGTACGATAAGCACATGCGCGTTTTAACCCATCCACTGGCGCATCTCACCCCGCATGGTTTCAAAATCATTTTTTTTCGGGTGCTTTTTAAAAATCAAATTTCTGTGCAATAAAATGGACAATTAGATATCTGTTATCGGTAGTTAGTCGCAGATATGCTGTTCTTCAGTATGCGCTGATGAAAACTGGCTGAAATGGTGGTTTTCATTGATAAAAAAGGCATTTTCCTTAACGTGGGCGTCCTACCCCCAGTTCCCCTAAGTGGTGAAGCATTCACAAGGGCTCTAAGAACTTATATGAACATGCTGGGTTGCTGGTTTTTAAAACCATAAAAAGGAGGAGGGTGCGGAGGGGAGGATCTTCAAATACATAACATTATAATTCTCCTTGATTTTAGTGAAAATTCCAAGCAAAACTTTTAAGAACCTCTGTGATACATGGTTTTGAAAATTAGAAGTTCGTCCTGGTTATTTACGGATTAATAAGTCAAGGGCGGTGGCATATGCACACTGTTGCGGAGCGCCTTTTGAACAACCGAAATGACGCGCAGCACTCTGTACCAGTTTTGCCACATATACAGATTTTTGAGTCTTTTCGGACCAAGAATCCGTAAATACAGATTACAGATTTTGCAGAAATAAACAAATTTCATACAGATTTTCAGCATCACAGAAAAAAAATCATTTCTCACAAAAAAATCTTTTCCTCTTAGCCCTTCTTACTTCTGCAATATGTTCTTTGTACCTTATATTTAAAGATCAGACTAAGGCTAAGAGGGGAACTGTTGAGGGGTTAAAGTATGAATTTAGATCTAAGGTACATTAAAATTTTAAGAAATGTCTCTTCCCCGTGGAAACTTGTTGTTTCCGATAGCTTGGAAATCTACCGACAGGTACACACGCGGTTGTTGAATAAAGATTAAGGAAATGGTAGCTGGTAAACGTAACAAGCGAGTAGAAGTAAGCACTGTAGTAGAATCATGTCGACGGTTTAAAATTTGGGAGAGTATCTTGTAGGCGAAATACAGCAATGTGATTACGTGGTAGTTCCTACAATCCATTTTTTCGCATTGTTTGTAGATGGGACATATGTCCCGTATATACGACTCCTTCCATCCACTTCTGCGGCAGAGCCTCCTCTTCCCAAATTTTAGTGATAACAGCACCCTAGCCAGTGCCTCACCGCCGAGTTTAAGTTGTTCTTCTGGTAGTTGGTCAATCAACAGGGGCTTTGTTGTTTTTTTCAAGGAGGAGATCGGCCGGCTGAAAAACAACAAAGCCCCTGGAGTTGACCAACTACCAGGAGAGCTGTTTAAACACGGTGGTGAGGCACTGGCTAGAGCGCTGCACTGGGTGATTACCAAGTTTTGGGAGGATGAGGTTCTGCCGCAGGAGTGGATGGAAGGTGTCGTGTGTCCCATCTACAAAGAGGGCGATAAGCTGGATTGTAGCAAATACCGCGCAATCACATTGCTGAACGCTGCCTACAAGGTACTCTCCCAAATTTTATGCCGCCGACTAACACCAATTGCAAGAGAGTTCCTGGGGCAGTACCAGGCGGGATTTATGGGTGAACGCTCTATTACAGACCAGGTGTTCGCCATACGTCAGGTATTGCAGAAATGCCGCGAATATAACGTGCCCACACATCATCTATTTATCGACTTCAAAGCCGCATATGATACAATCGATCGAGAACAGCTATGGCAGCTAATGTGGATTTCCGGATAAACTGATACGGTTGATCAAGGCGACGATGGATCGGGTGATGTGCGTAGTTCGAGTTTCAGGGGCATTCTCGAGTCCCTTCGAAACGCGTAGAGAGTTACGGCAAGGTGATGGTCTTTCGTGTCTGCTATTCAACATCGCTTTGGAGGGAGTAATACGAAGGGCAGGGATTGACACGAGTGGTACGATTTTCACGAAGTCCGTCCAGTTATTTGCCCTTAGTGGAATATATTCAACCGTCAATTAAATGTAAAGTACTAAACTCGTCTTAGATGGTTGAAGCTCTAATGATATTTTTCTATTCTATTCTATTTTTTATATCTTATATATATTTTCTTATCTATCTATATGGAATTCTTTGAACCTTCTTCAAAATTGCGAGAGCAAACTATATGAAATGAAAGTGATTTAATTTCTTCCTCCTATGTATGTTCTACACAAAAGGCGTTCATATAGTAAACACCTTGTCTAGTAAATCATTTTCCTAATAGGCCATCTCCTATGCCACTATTTACGCTTGCGGAGATATAGAAGTAGATCGAATCTTACCATATTTTCATTGACTGCAAGGACGTGACTGGCACCAATGTTTTGCAAAAACATTAAGTATGTTGAAAAATTGCACATTAAGTATATTTGCGTATATTGATATTATCAGCTATTCAATAAAAAGAAACATGCTTCATCAGAAGAGTTATTCTCATTATCGGCATAAATTTTACTGCTTCTAGGAGATATGAATATATTTAGTTCGAATGTTTCCGTAGATCGTACTGACCATTGCTTATCTTCATACAGATATTAATCCAATCTAATCAACAATAAAATAATCCATTAGTCGTAGGCGCCATTTCCGTACCACTTCCCATCCATAAGCGCTGTCGTTCACATGAATAATCATCATCAATGCTGTAATTCAAGTGATCCAATCCAGCCATGTGGTCGCCCGGATGTTAGAGTGGTGCACTTGTTCTCTTATTCACACGATGTGCTGTTGCGTAGGGTAGCCAATAAATAATTTGGATGTTAATTGATTCCAATGCACAATTGTGCCAACACGGTATTTGTATTTCTATGATTTTGGTATAATTATGCGTAGAAGACTGTTATCAAATCTAATTCTCTAATAATTTTTGATCTTAAAAATTGAAACGACGATTAGGCTCTTAGTACATTCCATAGAGATCAACTCTTGTGACTAGTGCAAAGAATATAATCTATTCTTTCAGTCACATTAGGTGTTCTCAATTATTTGAGCATAGAGCAAAACCGCCGTTATAAAATTCAAGACCAAAACTTTATTTGAAACTTTCACTTTTTTTAAGATCTTTTCTTCTATGACCTAAGCTTCATAAAAAATAGGCCTAATCATGCATTCTTTTGTTACCTTGTTGGAGTTTACATTATATTGGTTACCCTATTCGACGATGGTGCACTAGAAAGCGTTTCCTGCACGTGGAACTGGGCCAAGTAGTTGTTGGTTTGATACGTTGACAGATAGAAAACACGATAGCAAACGGGAGCAAATTCGTGGGAAGGAAGTCATTGACTTTTGCGAAGTGTGGCCTACCATTTCTCTGATCCGTTGATAATCCCATTACGCTTCGTTCAATTAAACACTCACTATTGGTCATGAATGCTTAACTAGTTATATGCTTCAATCAAGCGATAAATTATGATACGTTTTGCTTTCATGATTGAACAATATCCGGTCGATTTAGTGTCTTTAGTAGTTGAACCGAAATAATTTTTTGACATATAATTGGATTTGTCTTGACTGTTATTTATATTATGTGTGTAGTATGTAGTATCTAGCTGTTCACCTTTTCGTAAATGAACTTATAATACGGTTTAATAAATCCTCTTTATATTCAAATTTCATTGACAATCTAATCGATGCAGTATGGTGAACCACGTACTTTACTTTCATTTCTCTTCCAATCGGCCTTCGTAGGTGATGATCATGAGGATTCTTTCCCGGAAATTCAACCGATGGATGACGACGAGGTCGAAGAGGAAGCGGACGAGGAAGACGATGAGGATAACGGAAACGAATTCATCACCATCAATGTCACCAACGAACAGGGCGAAAACAAGGAACTGGAGCACATCAAGGAGAAGAAGTAAGTTAGTCCGGATAAATTTAACTTCTGTAAGAATTCTTACATTTCTCATAAAACTAGCTTGTGTTATGCAATGTTGATATGAATGCAAGCGAATTTACTTTCAATTCTTTGATGGTAAAATTCTAACGTAAAATTACTAGACAATGTAGACGAGACGTTGTAATTTTTGCTATGATAAAAACCCAGATAATTGCACCAAGGGGTGATGGTGCCTTTTTGCCTTGCTCGTACATCAAAGTCGGATGACAACAAAATTCAACTTTTCATAGGAGGTCGGGAGACACGGGACCGCGACGATAGTCATAAGTACATTAGGCATTAGTACCTTAGGCATAATATGGACGTTTGGCATAATTCTGCCTTTGGGTTATTTTATATCTAACTTCCGTTATACCTGACGTTCATTATGCCTAACGTACTTATACTAGCGATCATCGCTCCGCTGAAATTGTAGGTGAAGTATTGTGCTACCTTTAAGTTCGACGATCTTCCGCGAGGAGAATGATAATGCATTGCTCTATACGTTCTTGTGGAGAACTGGCAGTCGAACGTGATCTTTTCTCCAGGAATCGCCCATCGTCGAAGGTAATGGCTGGTTCTAGTTCATCGTCGTTTCTCTGCTTCATAAGTTCTGCTAGCGTCTTTGAATCCCAACAGGTCGAACAGTGCAGCGATGATCGACAAATCCTTACATTTTGGATCAATTAAAGTTAATTGCCCATTTTTCGTGTATTGGCCATCTGACACATGATCATTAATTAACAATGTTCTGAAAAACTTTGATGTGAATATGTACAATGTGCATTATGTGGAAGATTTTGATTTTGAAAATGTATTAGAACTAGATAGTTTTCTTCAAAGGGACTCGAACCTATGACCCTCAGTACGCTAGACTTGTGCTTTAACCAACTAAGCTACGAAGGACTTCTATCCTTAATGACCTCACGCTCACTCTAATGTGGATCTGTACTACACACACATGTGGAAGCTTTGGTTTGAGAAATGAATTGTGTGAGCTTCGACTATGAGTCCGATTTTGGACTCTCGGCTCAGTCAATAGCCGCTAAGTTGCGAAGGCCGACGGAGGTCCTTCGTAGTTTAATTAACCTTCCAAACGTGTTCGGGTCAAAATGACTAGAATCGGACCTTCAAGTTGTAATGACTTTCTAACGCAACAATGTGAAGGTCTGAAACTTCTTATACTGCTGTTTTTTGTTTATCTCAAAACTGTACCTAATACTATTTCAGTAATGACGAATAATGAATGCAGACAATATTTCTACAGATGTTTTAGGTCCTCCAAACCATTCTGACTTCATAGCCTTGGTCTACCAGGTCAATTACGCTTGATACGAAACCAATAGCAACTCATGATCCAGGCCCTTGGAGGCCATGCGCATGATTTACTGTCTAGATATATCCAAACCGGATGCTAAAAGTTCTCCAAATCATTCTTGAGTTCAGACCGATGATTGATCCACCATGTCAACTGAGCTCAATACAAAGTCAATAGCAACCCATGGGGTCCATACATGCCCTAGGAGCCCAAGTGCATGATTCCCGATTTGGATATGTTCAATCCGGATGTTCTGAGTTCTCTAAATCATTCTGGACTTCAGACGAATTGGTATACCAAGACAACTGAGCTCCCAATCTAATATAAACTCATAGTGTCCATACAGGCCCTCAGAGGCCATGAGCATAATTTACTTTCTTCTTTTTTCTCTTCTTCTCCTTCTTCTTCTTATGATTTGCATTACACCCCCCACTGGGACATTGCCGCCTCGCGAGGTTTCTAAGCCAAGCTACCATTTTTGTATTTGTATGCAGCTAACACGATGAATACTTTTATGCCCAGGGAAGTCGAGACAATTTCCAAACCGAAAATTGCCTAGACCGGCACCGGAAATGGAACCCAGCCACCCTCAGCATAGTTTGCTTTAATGCCGCGCATATTACCGCTAGACTAAGGAGGGCCCCATTACTTTTTATATGTGTCCAAACCTGATGTCCTAAGTTCTCCAAGTCATTCTGGAGTTCAGACGAATTGTTCTACCAAGACAACTGGCCTCGATACCAAGCGAATAGCAACCCATGGTATCCATACAGACCCTTAAAGGTCATGTGCATGATTTACGATTTAGATATGTCCAAACCGGATATTATAAGTTCTCTAAATCATTCTGGAGTGCAGATGAATTGGCCTGGGCCCGATACAAAACCAATTGTAACCCATGGTGTATTCCCGTAACACGGTAGATCACTTTGACGTAGTGTGGTGCGGTGTAAGATCTACCAAACAGAGCCCTAGCTTAATCCATTTTTCTAGCTAGGGCAATAAGTTGTGGTAATTAAGGATTCATCGTATTTAGTCCCCGCTACCAACAGCAGTCTCAGAAATAAAACATAATTAATGTTACCTTGCAGACAGTTGAAAGACTCGAATTCCTCTGGTTTGAGGCTAAACTGTATGCAGCGGAAACAACTTTTCAAGCAATTAGTTAAAAAACCTCGGTACCCATCCCTAGGCTGAACTGACTGCTGGAAAAATCGCGTTAGGGGTTTAAATACGTACTATCTCTTCTTGAACTGGTGAACAATGGTAGTGAGAGGAACACACGGAAGTTCTTATTACTGAACAAATTCTCTTGCTTGAAATGGTCTTGTAGACAGAGCTAAATCCCGGGTTTTAAGAGTTTTACTGGTGATATTCTAGAAGCAAGACAAGGATGTGGCTAGGGCTCCGATGCATGGCCAAAAACAGTATTACTGTTCTGTTTTCTCAAGACAGGATTGATTTCCTATTGATAAGGGGCGCGCCTTCAATGGGATCGCTCTCTGTGAAGGGTCTAAATAGCGGGACCTTATCATGGTGCTCTTGAGAAAACAAAAAAAAAAACAACTGTATCGAAACCGATACTGCATTGCTTATCAATAGTAATGGAGTAATTCGACATGCACTTGAACACTAAGGATACGGGTAACGCTACAATAGATCTAATAACTGGTCGCAGTGGCACACCCGAACAGGAGAAAAAAAAACCCATGGTGTTCATACAGGCCCTACCTGGTAATGTGCATGTTTTACTAATTAGATATGTTCAAACCGTATGTACTAAGTTTTCCAAATCAGTTTGGAGCTCAGACCAGTTGGTGTATTTAGTCAGTTGGTTTCAGTACAAAATCAAAAATGACCCATGGTGTTCATATAGGCCTTTAGCAGCCATGCGATTTACGATTGAAATATGTCCATAAACTGTGATTTTAGCTCACAAAATCATTCCGGAGTTCAGACCAATTTATTTACAATGTTTTATGGTTTATAAATTATCGAATACGATGATTTCTACCATGCCAATAACTCTAGGTACGGAACCGATAGCAAGTTATTATGTTCATTTACATCCCTGACGACCATGAATACAGTCCCATTCCGATTTTGGCAACACCCGTTTTTGGCAACATTTTCTTCCCGATTTTGGCAACAACCTTGAAAACATTTTTTTATTACTATTTAGAGCTAAAAAGTTTTCTCAAAAATTAGCGAATAGGTTTGAATATTTCTGTTGAAAGGCTTCGACTGTTTTCTACAGGATTAAAGAAATGTATCAGTTTTCGACAATCAATTGTGAGAAATTGTTTCAATTTTATTTCAATTGTTTGCATGTTGGGTAATAAAAGTTCATCGTGTTGAATACATAAGACTGAGAAAGCAAAAAAAAAATGCAGAACAAACCTTCCGGTCGATCTCTCTTTTTAAAAATTTGGAGGTTAAGTTGATTTTCGTCGCTACATCACGAATAAAGCTTGATCCACTTAGTATTTGGCCGCACTAAATGAGACATTTCTCGCTTAACTTTTCAAAAGGACCTAAGTAACATTTTTTTCATGAATTAATTTGAATACAGCAATCAATAGTTTTCATGTTGTTCTGTTGATTGCGCTATTCAAATTAATTTATGAAAAAAATGTTACTTAGGTCCTTTTGAAAAGTTAAGCGAGATTTCTTTGCCAAAAAAGTACATAAAAAGGTGGTTCAGGTTTTATTATATAGGGAATTTAGTAAACTTTGAAGGAAAAACTATCGAAAAATTATTCATTGGCATTTCGGATGAATTCTCGGACTTTTCTCTCAATACCACCAATCTGCCATTTTTTCTCACCACTTCTCCATATAAGATGGTTTTCTGATTGTTTTGGACCTTGTCTCAAGTTTCCCTATGATAATTGCCTAATATTTTTCGTTGGGACGAAAATTTGGGCATTTTGGTGGGTTGATAGTTTTTTCAGTAACGTCATTATCATTCGATTCATACCATTCCATTACATCCCGTCTGTAATGGCAGCTTGTTAAGTCAGGCCAAAGCAACACCGGACAGTCGTGTGATTGAATGGATGGCAAAAATCGCTTCTGAAGACATTCCTCCTTGTATATTTGGCCATTTATGGTCGCTCCAGTGATGAAAACTTTAGTTTTCTGTCCACAACTGCAGATGCTTTGACATACCATCAATTTGTGAGCAATCTTGCTTGCATAGACATATTTGAATTTTCCTGGGGCATTACCCTTCCATTTGGCAAGGTAAAACTTGTGTCCCGAGAATTGAAAGTCAATTTTAATATTAATTTCATCGCCCATCAAAATACATCAATTGTATTTCGTCAGAACTTGCTCGACCAGCATTCTTGCGCGATGTTTGGCAACCAGGATCTGTTTCAGGGCCGCTTACTGACATCATACGGCTTGAAACCTTCGCGCCGACAGATTATTTGAGCTGTGCTGTACGGCCAGTGAACTTACTTACTTACTTATGGATCCTGTACACCTCCGGTGGTGCAAAGAACCGACTTGAAAGATCTCCATCCTGAGCGATGCCCGGCTATCGCTTTAACCTGTTGCCAGGTTAGATTTCGGTCGACTTCTTTTATTTCTTTATTGAGGCTTCTCCGCCATGAGCCTCTGGGTCTGCCTCTGCTGCGATGTCCCGCTGGGTTCCAGTCTAATGCTTGCTTACAGATTTCGTTTCCGCCCCTACGTAGAGTGTGGCCGACCCAGCCCCACTTCCGATCCCGAATTTCTGTTGTTATCGGCCTCTGGTGACAACGACGATGGAGCTCGTTGTTTGAGATCCAGTTGTGAGGCCACCAGGCCCGAATTATATACCGCAGGCATCTGTTAATGAACACCTGCAGCCGTTGAGTGTTCTCCACTGATACACACCATGTTTCGCTAGCGTATAACAGCACAGATTTCACGTTAGAGTTGAAAATTCGTATTTTGGTGCGTTCACTTATCTGCCTGTTTTCCAGATATTTCTTAAACTCGCAAAGGCAGCCCTTGCTTTCTTGATCCGTGCGCCTATGTCGATCTTGGTACCGCCGTCTGACGCCATTTGGCTACCAAGATATTGGAAGCTTTCAACATTCTCCACTGGTTGCCCGGCTACTGTGAAACTGGAAGGAGTCACCGTGTTTACATCCAACGATTTGGTTTTGTTGACGTTGATGACTAAACCTGCCGAGGAGGAGCGATCGGCAAGGTCGTTGAGCTTACTCTGCATATCAGAGCGCCGTTGCGCGAGTAGTGCAACGTCATCCGCCAATTCGAAGTCGTTTAGGTGCTGAACGGCCAGTGAACCTTTTCGCTAAATCATGCAAGGAAATCCCAAAATGATTCCGAACTGCTTTGCAGACTTTCATTTTTAGTTTCCGGTTGTATGTTCCACTTCTACGATTGTTTTGTTCTACGCGATCCAGCAATAGTGTTTCCCGATAAAGGCCACCTTACACCTCGGGAAAATTTTCCTCCGGATTTTGGTCCCCGTGCATTTTAAATGGGGCCGGGATTTTGATTTTCCGTGCCCAAATCCCGAAAACATCGCATATGCAAAAATGCATGGGGAAAAAATTCGCGGACCAAATTCCCGAGGTGTGAGGCTGCCTTAACATTTAACAGTTTTTACAGTCAACTTCGGTAATTTTAAATACTTTGAAATCATTCCTCCTGACCATGTTGGATTTCCAACGTGAGTGTGCAAAATTTGTTTCCACATCTCGTGTTCCATTTTCTATAACTTTTGAACGTGAGCATCAATACTGATGAAACTTTCACCATAAATTAAACAATCCTTCCGAAACGATGTGATGTATTTTACTTCTCGGTACGACTAGAGATGTCGCAAATTAATCGATTACTTCGATTAATCGATTCATCGTTGTGATAATCGATTAATTTTGAATCGATTATTACCCAACGATTAATCGATTCAATAATCGAGATGAATCGTGAGTAATCGATTAGTTACTAATCGATTAATCAGAATTTTACGACATCATAAGGATGTCGAAAATTAATTGATTATTTCTATTAATCGATTCATCGTTGTGATAATCGATTAATTTTGAATCGATTACTATACAATGATTAATCGATTCAATAATCGACAAGAATCAAGAGTAATCGATTAGTAACTAATCGATTAATCGGGATTTTACAACATCTCTAGGTACGACCACCAGAGGCGCCGCAGTAATTGGAAAGAAACGGCCAAATACTAAGTGGATCGAGCTTTATTGATCATTTTTGCACATAGATCTTTTTTGTGATAAATGCAATGTGCAGAGAAATAACACAAATTAACTTTTGTGACTGATTAACAATCGATTAACAGATACACAAAATTGCCTTGATTTTCAAGTGTCACAACGTCCGTGTCATTGTCGGAGCACTATTAGTTGTAGGCCTTAAGCTTTCAAAGAAGAGTTCAAGCTCCTTCATACAGGTCTCAACAGCTTTCCTCAGGTCTATATCTGTAGTAGTCGTTTCCTTTATTGAGATCAATTTGATCTCAATTTATTAGGAATTAGCTTTAAGCTGCTAATTCCTTTGTAATTCGAAGATGATCATCAATTCCCCTTATGAAGACAGCTACCTGCACCTTGTTCTGTACGTTCAGTATTTTCATCGATTGTAAGCAGGCAGATTCAGAAGCAGGTGGTTTTTTCACGGAACGTAGTTTTCAAGTCTTTTGTAAAAACTCTAATTCTTTGCCGTGATTTACGACAAATTAGTACTACTGAACGAGGCTTTTTTAAGAGCACACCATATCAACAACAGCCGATATGCATTCCCTAACAAGTTCTCCGCCCTGGAAAGGTTTCATTCGTATTGCCAAAATCTCATTAACAGCAAAACTGGCCCGTGCTGCATCATTCGACTTCGTGCTTGCCAAGATTTTTTTTAATTAGTAATAACATTGTTTTTTAATAAAAAATAGGAAGGTTTTCCTGAGCCAGACAGAAAAGCTTTCGGGCCGGTTATGAAGTATTTTTTCCTTACATGCCGCGGGCCACAAGAAATGGAGCCAAGGGCCGCATCCGGCCCGCGGGCCGTACGTTGGGCAGCCCTGATCTAAGCCATCTTTATGCTCTGCGCGGGGCAAGTTAGGAGGTTCCTAAGATCTTTGAAATTGGTCGTTCGATGATTAACCTTTTAATGATCTTCAACACTCACCAATGGAAGCCTGTTAAGTAAACCGAATCACTTGGTAACACAACAATGAGCGTCGTTACGGTGCGTTGATAGAAGAAGCCATTCAAGCATTCTAAAAATGAAGACCTCGTCGACTATCTTATCACTTTTAAAGAAGAGCGAATAAAGCAGAACGCATGATGTGGTTTTGATTGTTTGGTTTAATTGTACTAGAGCAAGCGGCGTACGAATGCAAAAATCGTAGCTTACATGGATACCTCAACACGGCTTGGCTTGTTAGACGGTGTTGCTCATTGTTTATCACAGCAACGATCGCTCGAACTCGTTGTTTGGCATCCATATGAGCGAGGCAGTTCGCTATGGATGCTACGATTGGAATAGATCAATGTTCACAATGCTCACTCACACTTCCAATGCCTGCTCTCGAGAGTTCTGTTTGTAATGGCGAAGTATCAGAAGTGGAGTACCTTCTGTGAAGTTTTTATGAGACCACTGGTGTAATTCTAGCTGCTTCGATAGGCGAGTGATGCGTCACATGTGGTTTTATTATTATTTATTGATTACAGTTCGACTGGGGTATTTATTGAAATATTTTGGCTTTTTCAGTCTGATATATTCAAACGGGTTTATATTTGCATTGCCCGACGTTTCGGCCCGTTTATTGGGTCTTTTTCAAGGGACGGCAGACAGCTTTTCCCTTGAAAAAGACCCAATAAACGGGCCGAAACGTCGGGCAATGCAAATATAAACCCGTTTGAATATATCAGACTGAAAAAGCCAAAATATTTCATTATTATTTATTCAGCCTAAGGCCGGAGTGGCCTCTGCGGTACATAACAGTCGTCTCCGTCCACTGCTGTACGTTACCAGTCACGCAGTCTACGGAGGGTCCGTAAATCGTCTTCCACCAGATCGATCCACCTTGATCGCTGCACACCTCGCCTTCTTGTGCCCGTCGGATCGTTGTTGAGAACCATTTTTACTCCAAGTGCGCGTTGGTCCTCCACAAGCATTGTCCAGATCTCGGAGGAGGACTACCGCCACCGGTTTAATGAGGGAGTCTGTTCGGTACGGCGGCGAACTCTATTCGATCGGAGTGTTTTTTGGAGTCCAAAGTACGTACGCTTTCCTGCCACGTTGAGTCTCCGAATTTGTCTGCTGGTATCGTTATCGGAGGTCAAGTGAGCCCAAGTACACGAATTCTTCAACCACCTTGATTTTGTCGCCATTGATACAAGCTCGTGGTAAATTGGCATTATCTCTCTTGAGCCTACTTAGTCTTCAACGTGTTAATGACTAGTCTGATCTGCTTTGCTTCCCTCTTCAGTCTGATGTAGGATTCTTCCATATTTTCAAAGTTATAATAATGGAAGTAGTGCATGGAGAACTGTAGTGCGATGACCTGCAGCAAGCACCAGTTTGCCCATAGGTTGACTGCTGTCGAGTGTCAGAGGTGGCATGCCACAAATGGTCTTCCAGCTTCCACTTGGTCACACTGTCACTCGTAGTGCGAGGTGCATATTGTGCTCATGGTTCAATCATTGCCGCCTGAAACATTCGTAGGTGGAGTGCAAATGGATTTGGTTTTAGTGAGTCGAGTGTAGTTAACTCATACTCACACTACATTTGATACGCTTGACTAATGTGCAGAATGCAGATTTCCGTTACCATTTTCTAAACCAATGTCTTATGCATTACGTTCATTTTTTACCCTTCTTACATCCTAAGAAGGGTATAAAGATCGCTTGAAAAATCGACTTTTTATCCGAGGCTCGGAGACCCAAGTCGTATATACCAATCAACTCAGCTCGACGAACTGAGCACATGTATGTATGTGTGTGTGCGTGTGTGCGTATGTGTGTATGTGTGTGCCTTACAAAAATGTCACATCAAGATCTCAGCCGTCCATGGACCGATTTGCACGATTTTAACACTAAACGAAAGCTATGACTTTGTCATTGTATAAGTTCATTTTTTTGCAATCGGACATTTGGTTCCAGAGATATGTTAGAAATACGAACATGAAGTGTATTTTCAGAAAACTAACAAAATAATGTCACATGAATATCTCAGCCGTCTGTAAACCAATTTGCATGATTTTATCTTTAAACGAAAGCTATGACTTTGCCATTGAACCCATTGTATTTTGTTTTTGCAATTATACATTGGGTTCCGGAGATATCTCTGAAATACGAACATAAAGCATTAGACGTATCAACTTCACACATTGGTAAAATATGTCCCATCAAGATCTCAGTCGTCCTTGGACCGATTTGTGCGATTTTATCTTTAAACGAAAGCTAGTTTTTGTCATTGGACCCATTAATTTTTTTCTGCAATCGGAAATTCGGTTTCAGAGGTATCTGTGAAATACGAATATGAGACATATTTTCAGACTACTAATGAAGAATTGTCACACCAATATCTCAGCCGTCTATGACCCGATTTGAACTCTTTTGGGCTTAAACAGAAGCTGTAATATTGGCATTTAAGGCGGCAAACCAAATCTGCAGTCTTTTTGAATTTTTTAAAAATTGTTAAATTTTCAGAAATATTCCTTTTTTTATTTTGAAATCGATAAAAGCATGATAATATCAGTTATTTTATATTCAATTGAAGGTCATATGCATAGAAATTGTAATATGCACTGGGCACACACAACCATTCAAAAGTGTAAGAAGGGTTGCGTTCACTGTAGGTGGATTAAGTCGGGTTTTTTATTTTGAAATCGATAAAAGCATGATAATATTAGTTATTTTATATTCAATTGAAGGTCATATGCATAGAAATTGTAATATGCACTGGGCACACACAACCATTCAAAAGTGTAAGAAGGGTTGCGTTCACTGTAGGTGGATTAAGTCGGGTTTTTTATAATGTCAGCGAAAATTTTTCACAGAACTTTATTCTTAAGAGCCAGTTCGCGAGAAGCGCGACCCCCTTTCCAAGGGAGGTTGCAACGATGTTCTCCGATTTGGATGAAATTTTCAGGGTTTGTTCATATATGTAAGAGAAGGCATTTTGCAAATTTTCAGATTTTTTCATTGAAGGGAAGTGGGGTAAAACGGCCCTTCAAAAATTATTGTTCAAAAATCGCCAAAACCAAAAAAATGCAATAACTTTGGCAATGAGTGACCGATTTTGTTTAAATTTTGCACGCTTTTTCTACTCAATTAGTACTTTATACCAAGTGGTTAATAGGGTTATAAAGTTGTTTACTTTAGGAGAAAATTGACTTTTTCGATAAAAAATGGTCGTTTTTCCAAAGGGAATATTTTTCACCAACAGATCTAGGATAAAAAACTAAACCCGTAAGGCAATTAAGGAACTAAAGAGCTTTCATCTCATATATAATTCAGAAGCGCCAACTCAAGAATTTCTTAGAAAATCGCAATTTTCTGCAACACTGTTTATTCTTAAGAAAGTTCGACCCTACTTATGTTGATGTTTTCCGGTCTGGTGAAAACTGTCCAAACTTTTTTGTCTCAGTTGAAATTCAAAATCAGAATTTTCTATTAGGGGAGTGTAGGGTAAAATAGTCCTTTAAAAATAAATGTCAAAAAATACATCATTTTTTTATGTGAGTTCTAGCAGAAAATACATAAGTTTAAAAAAACTGTTTCTTCTTCCTTTCAATTCATCTATATTTTTCGTCTCAATAGATACGTATATCGTTCGCTGGTCTATATTCGATAGCAAACTATTTGCAGAACAATTTTCAACAGAAGTAAAATAGGACCAAAATAAGTGCCTTAAACATTAGCACGTCTTTTGCAAAATGAAACAAAAATGAACGAATTCGGCGAACGTGCTTGTTGATATTTTTTTTGAATAAGCTACAATTAATGTGGGTACCGGTAGTGATGTTGCTTTTACATCTATGCGAACAAAAAACAATTATTCTTAACGATAAATGAGCAATTTCGGTAAATTGGGTAAAATAGCCTTGTAAAAATAAAATATCAAAAATTCATAAATTTTTATATGTGAGCTCAAGCAGCATATATATCAAACTTATTGAAACTTATTTCAGTGCGCCGACTTAAGAATAATCAATCAAATTATGAACTTCTGCATATTGCACTTTTTGTTTACAAGCCAGTTTGTTAGAATCGCAACTCCATTTTATCGATGTTTCAGCATCTGGCTGAAACTCACAAGGTTTATTTCTATATGTAGATGAAACTATTTGGCAAAATATTGGGATGGGGAGAGGGGTAAAATAGATCTCCAAATATAAATAATGTTACGAAACAAGATAATCGTAACCACACTTCTTAGATTTGATTATTCCGACCCAACTGGCAACTAATCTAGTGATTTTGCTAGTTAGCTTCGAAATTCTTCCAAGCTTAGTGTTTTTATGGTTTTCTATCTGTCAACAATTAAATCCTTCACAATTTCTAAATCTCAAAAAATAACGTGAACTAGTCAACTAGTCATGTCATCTCTATAATATTCCGGCGGAGGTATTGTAAACTTTGGGCCGTCTTAAACTCCCGTTCAAAATTATTGTTCCACCAAAATATATTCCCACCAGTTCCTCCATGGTGACGTCTTAATTGCAAGAACGATGCATGGTTCCAGAACGACGTAAAGCAAAATCCAATGCTTTAGCTAGTTTCCGTCCATTTGTTTTGGTACTTTGTTTGTTACATTGGTACTTCAACACGGTAGTCTATTCCTCGGAGAAAAAAGCAATAGATAGATTTCTCAAAAAGTATTGCAAGCTGTTACTACCCAAGTACTACTTCTTAGCAAACCACACCTTATGTCCTAAAATTTGAAGTATTTTCATGAGGGGTGTGTTTTCAAATCGTCAGACAATTGATACTCTATCCTATTCAATAGTATACACATTACCTTGTTTCGCTCTCCTTGTAAAAAATCAGCTCGATGTAGAAAAAAAGGTTTCTCCCGTATTGTGCAAAATGAATGAAACTTTGTTAAACTTTGGAGTGTTTTTTACACAGTTGTGTAAACATAGAATCGAGGGTATTCCATTACCTATGAGATAAAATTGTCCAACTCATGAAAATATATACACCCGATTAGAACTGGTATAGTCCATTCAGTCAAACATTCTGTTTAGATTGTATCTCTGTAATATTAGCTAGCAGTTTGAAAGATAGTAATTCAAAATATATGAATGGTACACGGTTTGACGTTCTTGCACAATAAACTTGCAGAATTTGGTTTAAATTGATAATGATGGAGGATGAAAGAGAGTTATGAATACCACACAATCGTTACAAGCTACAAAAACAAGCCTATGGTAACCTGATGCAAGTAGGTACAAAAGAAAAATATAATCTGAGAAGCAGCTCCACCAACAAGCTATGTTTAAACGTTACCAAATTGTTCATTTGCCGTTAAGAATAATTGTTTTTTTTTTCGCATGGCTGTAAAAGCAACATCAGTACCCACCCATTCAAAGAAAATATCAACAAGCACTTTCGTCGAATCCGTTCATTTTTGTTTCAGTTTGCGAAAGACGTGCTAATGTTTAAGGCACTTATTTTGGTCCTATTTTACTTCTGTTGAAAATTGTTCTGCAAATAGTTTGCTATCGAATATAGACCAGCGAAGGATATACGTATCTATTGAGACGAAAAATATAGATGAATTGAAAGGAAGAAGAAACAGTTTTTTTAAACTTATGTATTTTCTGCTAGAACTCACATAAAAAAATGATGTATTTTTTTACATTTATTTTTAAAAGACTATTTTACCCTACACTCCCTAATAGAAAATTCTGATTTTGAATTTCAACTGAGACAAAAAAGTTTGGACAGTTTTCACCAGATCGAAAAACATCAACATAAGTAGGGTCGAACTTTCTTAAGAATTAACAGTGTTGCAGAAAATTGCGATTTTCTAAGAAATTCTTGAGTTTGCGCCTCTGAATTATATATGAGATGAAAGCTCTTTAGTTCCTTAATTGCCTTACGGGTTTAGTTTTTATCCTAGATCTGTTGGTGAAAAATATTCCCTTTGGAAAACGACCATTTTTATCGAAAAAGTCAATTTTCTCCTAAAGTAAACAACTTTATAACCCTATTAACCACTTGGTATAAAGTACTAATCGAGTAGAAAAAACGTGCAAAATTTAAACAAAATCGGTCACTCATTGCCAAAGTTATTGCATTTTTTTGGTTTTGGCGATTTTTGAACAATAATTTTTGAAGGGCCGTTTTACCCCACTTCCCCTCAATGGAAAAATCTGAAAATTTGCAAAATGTCTTCTCTTACATACATGAACAAACCCTGAAAATTTCATCCAAATCGGAGAATATCGATATAAGAGGGGGTCGCGCTTCTCGCGAACTGGCTCTTAATCACACCGACCACAAGAAAGTTTCCCTCCATAAAAATCCATTATATAAAAATTCAAAATTTGTACACATTTAGTCATATTGTATCCGTTGGATCGCTATTTGAGTTACATAGTGAATTATGGTTTAAAAAAGCATTTTTGGTCAACACTTCAATGAACTTTAATAGAAACGTTATTTTTATCACCACAAATTTTTGTAAGGACGTGGCCGACGCTACAGTTAATTTCAAATAATATTTATTATTAAATCTGTATTATGAAATTGGCTAATTAGTTACATTTTCGTTTGATTACCATTCTTGGGTTTGTTTCAATTTGTTTGAACTACAATCTCCGAGTTATGAATAATATCGCAAAAATGTCAATTATGATGCACGTTAGGGTGGCTCAAAAACACTTTTTCAATTTTTTTGATGGGCCGCCCTCTTATTCGGTTCTATTTGATGCCCTGATGCTCTGGACAAAATTTCAGCCAAATCGGTCAACATCTAAAAACAGAAACATCTAAAAACAGTGATTTGCAGTTGGAAGGCACAATTTACGATCAAGAACAATGATACTCATTCAGTTCTTGTAGAATTAAATACAGAATGTTATGCTGAAAATCGCGAGAAGATTAGAGTTTATTAGGCATAGATATTAGCATTTTACTGGAGTGTTGTAGGGGTGAAGTTATTTCTTTTCAAAGGTAAAATAAACGAAATTTGCCCAAACCCAATTCAGAGAAATGCTAATAACTTTGCCGGGCAAACTCTAATCTTCTCGCGGTTTTCTGGATAACATTCTGTTTTAAATTCTTCAAGATCTGAATGACTATCAAAGTTCTTCATCGTAAGTTGTGTCGTCCAACTGCAATTCACTGTTTTTGAATGTTTCTGCATACATTTTTGCATATAAACTTCCAACGAGTTCCACCGCTAGATGGATTAATCAGGGTTTTTCAAATGCAACAAGTTCAACGCTGGGCATTATCTTCATCTCGCAAAAATAACACTGCGTCCTCTGATAGCCTTTTTTTACTTTTTTTTGCGAGAGAAGAATGGGAATGTGGGATTTGAGTAAGTTACCGTCAGCGTGTGAGCAGCAAGCCATGACTCGGCCTCTTCTTGTCAGATCTCCTCGGCGTGTTCACGCAGTTGTTATCGCATTTTGCTTCAGCTATTTGGAGCCAAACAATGTTCTCATACGATAATCTAAGAGCTCAAAACATCATATTTGGACGAACATAAGTTGTAAATTGTAAGCATTGCCGTACATGGCCTGAATATGATGGGTTTCTATCGGTTTTGTACCGAGTTGACTTTGTAGACCAATTCATCTGAACTCTTGAGTGATTTGAAATATTCAAAACTTTCTTTGGTGATATATCTTCACCATGAGTTGCTATTAGTTTTGTACCTAACATAATTGATATGATAGATCAATTGGCCTGAAATCCATAATGATTTGGAAAACTTAGAATATCCGATTTGGACATATTCTTCTTCTTCTTTTCCTATGGCTCTACATTACAACTGGAATTTGGTCTGCTTTTAAGTTCGCTTGGTCTGCTTAGTGTTCTATTAGCATTTTAACAGCTATTAATTAAAAGCTTTATTTCCTCTCGTTGCATAAGTATGTATCTTGTGTGGCAAGTACAATGGATACACTATGCCCAGGGATTGTATGTTTCAAATTCCAAGTACAACATGCTTTTAAACAGCTATTTCGAATCGAGTAGTGTCATTCATTCCAAAGGATCTTGAGCTAATTTGCGGAGATTATCTTCCCCATTGAACAGCATTCAAATTTTTAATGGTAGGTGTTTTAAAACTCTTCGAAAAATGTGTCAAATCACATTCAACAAAGTGTTTGTCATTACAAACCAATAATAACTCAGAATTTCTCCATATCCGCCATTTCCCCTGTGTTTAATCGCACTGTACTCGATCTCTTCTTTTCAGGGATATCCCCAAACCACACGTACACCACCTGGTAGGCCATTTCATCGGAAACATCACCCCACCGAAACACGAGGACATCGACACCGGGCAGAACCACCTGGATGATGAGTATCCTTTCCGCAAGTATTCCAAGATCATCTGCCTGTTCATCACGTGGATGGTGATCATGGTCTTTTTGGTGGCGAAGGATGAAAAAATGGTCCACCCCAAACAACTGTCGATCCAGGCCGGAAAAACTAGAAGTTACATCTTGCCCGAGTTACCGCTCAGTTCGAAGGTTAACTTTTACTTCGAGGGCACCTTTTCCGGGGAGCCGTACAGCAACATTACCGAGCACTATTTGACTATTTATTTGCAATCGCTCACGTCAACTTTGGAGGGAAATGAAACTGAACTGTTAAACTCGGGATCGGTACATAACATTAGCGATACGTGGCATGTTCCGATCGTGCATCCGTATCTGTTTGACAGTGCACCGATCCTCAGAAAGCAGCATAGTTTCGATATCAGTGACAATAATTATGAACGAATCCACACCAAGAGAAGTGCGGTTCGTTTGATGCTGAAGAGCAATGTTAAGGCGAGTGTTCCGATCGCAATGAGGTACGATCATAGCCCTGTGAATCGGGATATTGGGGTAATCTACGCAGCGTTTGTGTTGATTTTCATGTACGCGTTGATCATCTGGGAGGTGGTTCATCGGACGTTTGCAGTGGTGATTGCTTCGACCCTGGCCATCTCCATCCTGGCAGCACTAGATGATCGGCCGACGATGGAGGACATTGTGGGGTGGATCGACGTGGAGACGATTTTGCTGCTATTTTCGATGATGATACTGGTGGCGATTTTGGCCGAGACGGGTATCTTTGACTATTTGGCTGTTTATATTTTCAAGGTAAGTTGCATTAAATTAAATTTCAAGTGAAAATAGCCTTAAAATTAGGAGCTGCTACAAATAAATTTAACTGATCTAATAAAAAAAGGAAGGGTGGATTTCTAAATAAATAGTTTGCACATTACCATATATCGCAAACATAGTAATTCGTATCGCAGAACGTAATTGGCACTTTTCACATTTATTATGTTATACATATTATTACTATTTGGTTCTTCTTCTTGTTATTGGCAATACATCCCTCACTGGGACATTGCCGGACCGCTGCTTAGTGTTCATTCAGCACTTCCACAGTTTTTAACCGCGAGGTTTCTAAGCCATGTTACCAGTTTTGCATTCGGCTAATACGATGATACCCTCCCCCCACTATTATGGATCAATTAGTGTTGAAACCAATTTTCATAATTTACTAAAAAAATGTAGGAGGTTGGAACTTTGAGTGTTAAAATAGTGCTGGAATCGTTTATCAATCAAGTTTTGTTTGGCACAGTGTTTCATGCATAAAATGTCATTAGAATATTGCCAAAAGCTAAATATTTGAACCTTGGTCAAAAATCATATTAAGGATCACTTTTGAAAGCGGTCACAATTATGGATCAATTTGGTACATATTATGGATCAGTATATTGATATTCTCATTTCCATCTCCATATGGCCATTGGCGTAGTAAGGGGGCCGGGCAGGCCCCCAGAAAATTTGAAAAGTAATTCCAACTTAGTCATTTTTATTTCATTCACATATTTCCTACATATTTCTTAATTTTGATTATGAATTCTATAAACATATTTTTTGTTGCGTTATCACATCTATGACCATTTGTTCAGCAAAGCATCGAAATATTTAAGTTGGACCCCCGGGAACATTTTCTCGATTTTAAGCTAAAATCAATGCCGCTTCTAATTCAGTTGCTAGCTTAAAATAATAAATTTGTTCGGCATTTGTTTGACTAGTATCCTGGTCGCAGAAACATAAAAACATAATTGTATTAAGATATAAATATTTCTGTTCTATTAAACTACCATCCGCTTCAAAACCACATCAAAATGAGCACATGTACACAAATCCGGTCAATGAAATATCGAACGACCATACTTTCGAAAATCTTCGAGTTAATCGCAAGGTATGCCGCAAAACAGTTGATCAAATTCCTATGGAGCTTTTTGCTCTCGCTATATAATTCTGGCACAGAAAGATATAAAATTATAAAACTTAAGAATCTTTGTTACAATGACAGAAAAATCAACAACGCATTCCATTGAAAGTATTAGGACAAAACTTAGGCAACCTTCGCACTCACAACAGAGATTGCATTAAAGAAATATTTTTATAATCCTCAAAAGATCTTGTTCCATTTAATTTTTTGGCGATTTCATAAGGATCATCGGAAAATTTGCTTGTGCCTGCTTTAGTTAGAATTAGATTTAGTTAAAATTAGATTTAGAAACCAGTTCGTATCAGAAAACATTTCTTTTGCAGCACAATTCAGATCGATTTGGTTGCTTCTCAAGTCTCTTTGATTTTTGCAGAGAAATCTGGAAATGCTTGAAAACTTTCAGAAATATACTCATATCGAGTTTCATTTATAGATAATTCGAAGAAGATTCTTGAATCTTAGATTACACACTTATCCACATTTAGTAACATGGAGAAGACAAGTTGACACATACACAGCGTTTTGAAGCAATCACAGCATCATTGGAAATCAATTGTATTATTCGCGATTTTTTTATGTTAGTTCTAGGACGAATGAGCGATAAACTTAGTCAAACAATTTCTATTGCAATCCATGCGCACAGTGCTTTAAATCGCCTTTGAAAATTACATCCCACCAGCTGGTGTCATGGCCCCCCCTAGACCGAGACTCTAGTTACGCCTATGCATATGGCCTCCATATATTTATGGACAATCCCTAAATTAAAGTGAGAAATGTCTTCGTTCATAAAACAGCTTGTTTTATAAGCAAAAAATACACAAAGTAAAAGATGAATGATGGTGGATCATCCATACATTAATTCACGATTGAAGGGGTGTGGAACGATGGAGTAGTTCCACAGTAGCTTGAATAGGTTAGATGGCTTGAATTATTTCACCTACCGTCAAAAAATATCCTCACTGTGTGGTTGAATTTGGATTGAAGCTCCGAATCAGTCATATTTTTTTAACGGGCATTTTCAACTCATAGAACCGTTTGAACATGAATAACATTCTATTCCAGCGTATCTTGATATCAGCCACCGATAAAAGTTATTTTCCGAACTCAGAACGGACATAGTCTTGTAGCAAATATTTTTTCACAGGTGATCGCCGAAAGAAAACTTCATTTCACCAAGCGAACTTCTTCATTTGCTCGCAAGACTGTTGATGGCCCAGGGTTGATATTCTTAGGGGGAATCAAAGCCTGTCCACACGTTAAATTTCGGACACGCATCTTCCAATGCGATTTTTGAAAATTTTCACAAACCACTGAGACGAAAATTTACATGACAGATGAATCTTTCTGCTTTATGTGTTGCTTTCAGCATGTTTTCAATACGCTGAAATTGATAAAATGACTACAAATCAATTGGACATTACCTAAATGTCCGAAATTTACCGTGGACAGGATTTAAGATGACGTTGCAGCGTTGTGAAAGGAACCTGGTGCAGGTTCCTGGAACCAACGAGCATCGAATGCAGAGAAACAATGATAGCTGGTTTTAACTGAATCTTATTGAAATTCAATTTCGACGGATTTCCACAGATTCGTCTATATCAGATCTCGGTGGTTTTAGCGGACCTACGAACGACACGGCAGTGTGTGAGAATCACTAGATTCAGGAATATACTGTAAGTAAGTGTATACTGGAAAGTGATCCATAATTGTGGGAATCTACTCGTTTCCGGTCACAATTATGGATCACTTTAATATTCTTCAATTTTCAACAGAATAAAGCGAAAATGAAGAAAACTCCGTGTGATTTGTGAAAAACATACCATAATTTTGGTGTACGAGCTTTGATATGAAAACACTTTGATATGAAAAATTTAACGATTTAAAAATTTATGAATGAACCACTTCTTGTGAAGCTACCAAAAAATGTTGATATTTTGACAGATGCTCAACAGCAAGTTTTCAAATGCGCATAACTACCGTTGATTTTGGGTTGAAAAGCATGATAAACGCAATAAATGTTAGAAAATAAGTGTTTTTATGTAACAAAAATATGTCCGGTGTTATATTATTGATATCAAGCTAGAAATTTAATGTCAAACACAAAAGTGATCCATAATTGTGGGTGATCCATAATTGTGGGAGGAGTGTACTTTTATGCCCAGGGAAGTCGAGACAATTCCCAAACCAAAAATTGCCTAGACCGGCACCGGGAATCGAACCTAGTCGAGTCTTCCACGAAAGGCTGAAAGCTCATAAGGCTGAACACGAAAGGCTGGAAAAGTAAAAATCTCACATAAGGCTGAAATAACAAAAGACTGAAACTCGAAAGGCTGTAAAATTGTGAGAAACCCATTTTAATGGAAGAACTCGCATTTGACGCACAAACTAAAGTGATCCGCAACCTTTTTGCAACTTCTTGTTGTCTTTCAGTTTTTATACGGAATTCTTATTTTTTAGTCTACACAGCTCAAAAAAATGTGTGGTAACATAGAAAGGAACACGACTGTATTGTTCTTAGTTGTTGTATTTGATTTTTGATTCTTGCCAAGATTGCTTTCTTATTTTTTATTTCTTCCTACTTCCTTCTCCCTTTTCTTTCCTTCCTTCTTTTTTATGGCTTTTTTTTTCATTTTTTTCTTCTTTCTTCTTCAAAACTTGGGGTCGTACACTTCATGTTACCATCATAAATCTTAAACTTAAAAGACATTGTCTTAAGTTAATGGAAAGCAGAAAATAATAAAACAAATAAATAATTTCGTAAACACTTATGGGGGGAGTGGGTCTGCCATTTCCTTACGCTCCATATAAATAAAAAAATATTTGTGTGGGAAAAATCTTGCATGGGAGAGGGGGTATTGAAAAACCCAGAAAATTTGCTTGCGTAATTAGTGACCGGCCCCCTTCCTAGTTTCTTCTTCCTGTTTCTTTCTTGCTTCTTCGTTCTGCCTTTCTTCTTAGTTCTTCTTCCATAGTTTTTCCTTCTTAATTCCTCCTTTTTTGTTCCTACTTCCTTCTTCCTGCTTCTTTTTTCTGGTTTCTTCTTCCTTCATTTTTCTTTGTTCTTCTTCTTCCTTTTTTATTCATTCCTTTTCCTTGTTTTTCTTCTTTTTTTCTTCTTCTTTCTTCCTTCTTTCATTACCTTGTTTTTCATCATTTTTTTTTTCATGTTTTTCAATCTTTCATTTTTTTCCTTCTTCCTTCTTCCGTCTTCTCTCTCCCTTCTTCCATTTTCTTCTTCTTTTTACTTTTGTCTTCCTGCTTCCTTGTTTCTTCTGCTTCATCATTATTCCTTCTTCCATCTTTATCTTACTTTTCCCTTATTCCTTCTTCTATGTTATTTCTTCAATCTTTCATCTTTTTTCCTTCTCCCTTTTTCTGTCTTCTTTCTCTCTTCTTTAGTCTTCTTCCTTCTTCTTTCTTCCTTCCTTCTTCTCTGTGCTATTTTTATTATTTATTCTTCAGTCTTTATTCGTTATGCATTATTCTTTCTTCTTTATTTTGAGGTGAACCGGTCTAGGGCCGAAAACCTCATTAATAAAGACAATAAATAATTTCTTCTTTATTCCTAATTCTTTGTTCTTTATTTTCATTCTTTATTATTTATTCTTCTTTATTCTTTATTTTTCTTTATTCTTTATTCATCATTCTCTATTCTTCTTCCTTCTTTATTCATCATTCTCTATTCTTCTTATCGCTAGGCTAAGTAGGGCCCTTAATTATTATTTGGAATTGACAATGAATTTAATTTCAGATTACCAACGGAAAAATCTGGAGCCTCATCCACTGTTTATGTATATGTACAACGCTAATCTCCGCTTTCCTAGACAACGTGACTACGGTGCTTCTGATGGCTCCTATAACCATACGGTGCGTATATTACACTACATAGATATCGAAGGTTAACAATGCTTTTGTAGATTATGCGAAGTTATGGATATGAATCCGGTACCGGTGCTGATGGCCATTACCGTCCACGCCAACATCGGTGGAACAATGACTCCGGTTGGAGATCCACCAAACATCATCATCACGTCGAACCAATATATTTTGAAACACGTAAGTGTTTTGGACTCTTGTTTGACTCAACATAAGAAAATCTATCCTTTGCAGGGTGTTACATTTCTGACGTTTACTGCACATATGACGGTCGGCGTGATCATCGTGGTCATTGCAACGAACATCCACTTGCGGTTGAAGTACAAGAACATCAACAACCTCCGAATGCACGAACCGAAGGAGATGAAAGAACTGAGACGCAACATCAAGGCTTGGGAAAGGGCTGCTGGTAAAATTCCGCCGTACTCTAAAGATGCCAACATCGTGCGGGAAACGCTAATGAAGAAGGTCCGATTGCTGCGCCATGAGTTGAAAAAGAAAATGACCAAGGGGTGTGTTCCGCAAGAAATCTACCGATCCACATTAGAAGAACTCCAGAAGGAGCATCCAATCAAGAACAAGGGCTTGCTGATCAAGTCTGGGGTGGCGTGCGCTTTCATCATCTCCTTGTTCTTTGTCGAATCGATTCCAGAGCTGCGGCGGATGTCTTCAGGCTGGGCAGCACTGCTGGGTGTAATGCTGTTGCTGATAATATCCGACAAGTACCTCACTTGCGAAATTTTATTAAGTCTAGTTTAACCAAATTTGTTTTTTTTTTAAAGAAATGACATGGACGCGATCCTATCACGTATAGAATGGCCAACACTGCTCTTTTTCGCCGCCATGTTCACGCTGATGGAAGCGGTTGAGCGGATGGGATTGATCGATTGGATCGGTCATGCCACGGAATCAATAATCCAGTCGGTATCGGAGGATCTACGGCTGACAGTGGCCATCTTCATCATCTTGTGGATCTCGGCTCTGATGTCGGCCTTCATGGAGAGCATCCCGGTGACAGCCATGATGGTTAAGATTGTGGTGGCTCTGTCAGAGAAAACAACACTTGGACTTCCTTTGCAGCCGCTGGTATGGGCATTGGCCTTCGGTCCTTCACTCGGAGGTAAAGTTAGACGACTTCAACACCTCATGTTATTCTGTTTTGGAAATCTAAAATTTTATGTCTTCGTAGGTAACGGAACACTGGTTGGTGCATCGGCAAACGTTATTTGCGCTGGCATTGCGGAACAACACGGCTACAGGTTCAGTTTCATGGACTATTTTAAGTCAGTTTCACCATTATAAACCCGACCCATCAAATGTTAACACGTTGTCCCAATTATTTTTCAAATTTCAGACTTGGATTTCCCATTATGCTGGTCAGCGTGATAGTAACGACCGGTTACCTAATCACGGCTCACGTTGTGTTCGCATGGCATTGAAAATGCACTGCTTGAACCTGTTGGAACTGGTTCGAAAACTCCACAACTCATCACTTTGATGCCAAGCTAAAAGTGAGCTCTAATCCATCCCTGGGATGATAAATCGTTTGTATTTATAACTGCATTATTATTCGCTTTACATAGGAAGTAAGATCCAATCTGAATCAAAAGTGCTATAGCTTTATAGAATTCTATATTTCTATCTGGTTATGAGAGTAGTTTCATGTGCGTTATCAAAACTGTTCGTTTTTGAATTGTCTCCATGGAAGTTTTTTCTTTCTCTGTGTCAGTAAAGTTACATCTATTTGTCTTGTCAATCAGAGTAAGTGAAATTTTTAGTATGATACGAAAGTTGTAATTCGATAAAACATGTCATTCATTAAATGGAAAATGTATAATTTGTATATCCGAAATCCTTGTTACATTTGAAGCAAATACTCTGGTTCTCCTTAAGAAATAAGGTATATTGGCGTTGCTTATTCTATATTTTTCAAGAAAATTTCTATTGTTTGTGAGCTTTGTCTTTCTAACCCTTATAGTCTGAATGTACAGACAAAACTGTCACGATTGAATCACTTATCACATTTTATGCAGACCCATCGTTGCCCCGCCAACTAACCAATATTCCTTCCTGTGATTTTTGTGGAGACGCAGTTGTAAATACGGTCTACAAATTGCAAAAACTACCTACTAATATTCCTTCCTTCTTCCTGACTGACTAAACGACGTGGCCGGCGTCGTTATTGACCATTCCAACAATTGAGTTATTGAAATTTGCACACGGAGAAGGATTGAACAATCTCAGTCAATTATGCAGTTCATTCTTTATGCAATTTCACTGATTCTAGATTCTGGCCAATCCCGGAGTAGCAACCACATATATGTGTAGTCAGTCAAAGCTGAGCTAAGTTGGATGTTACCAGAATCGTAAGGTCTTCCGGCGAAAAGGTATTTTTTGTCAGTTATAAACCAACTTCCAGTGACGAAATCAAAGGCTCAAAGGTCATCTATCGACAGTTGAGAAGGATTTCTAAAAATATTCAATTCAATCCTACAGAATTTCTATAACTACTGGTAAGATAATCTTATTCGTATTTAAAAAAAAAGATTAATCCACCTAGCGGTGACGATGCCTTTCTCGATTGAATCCCTTGGTTATGCCTTAGTGTGATACACATCATAAATAATTGCCCACATTACGGCTCTTGCAAACGCTGTAAGGCAAACAACCAACCAAACCTGGTTCAACACAACATTTTCTTTATAATTTTTGAACGCATTGACCGATCGTGATTATATTTAATAGTGAAAAAGTGGCTAATGTTTTTCGGTTTTCGTGTGCGCACACACACACATACGCACACACACATATACACACGTACAGACAGACATTTGTTCAGCTCGACGAGCTTGTATAAAAAGTTCGATTTTGGAGTGAAATGATTTTGACCGACTTTTTTGTACGGAGAAAGGTAAAAATGTACGATACGAACGGACGCAAAACAGACAAAACTCGACTTCCCGAGAAAAAAAAATGACATCAACTGGATTGTAGCAACTACCGCACAATCACATTGCTGAACCCTACGAGATACTCTCGCAAATTTTATGCCGTCGACTAGCACTAATTGTAAAAGAATTCGTGGATCAGCCGCATTACAAGCCGAAATTTTATGGCCGAAAGCTCTAGCAACCATGCTCTACTAACCGTACGCCAGATATTGCAGAAATGCTGCGAATATAACGTGCCCAGTGCACTGCCCACACATCATCTATTTAACGACTTCAAAGCTGCATATGATAGGGTGAGACAAAAGATATTTTAGTTACTAGATAAAGATTGTCGCTTCGGTTCCCTTTGTTCTGCTGTCCGGAACATGTTGGGTACCAAGCTGTCAAATCGTATGGATTTTCCTTCTTTGACATTTAGCTACCCTATCCTCGCCGGCAGCGAGATGTTCCGGACAGCCAGCGACAATCTTTATCTAGTAACTAAAATATCTTTTGGTAAGACGGTATAATATGCCCCCTTTTTACTTTTCAACGCAATTTATGCAAACTTGAGGTAGCCAGCTAGTAGCATCTGATGATGGCTGAAGCGTAGTAAGCCGAAAAAAGCCAATTAAAACTACAAATAAGATTACTTTTGACAGATATCGAATAATACGAAGGACATGGATTGACACGAGTATGGTAGGGTAAGACGCCTCAAAACGCAATCCCCCCCCCCTTCTGCAAAACGACTTTTTGGGTTTTCCTGATATTTAACGTGTTTGAGATGTTCGTAACAAACCTAGACCTAAATTTATGTAGGTTAGGTGAAAAAAGTCTCGAAATAATCTGTAGGAAGGTAGGAAAAACCGGAATTCTCCATATTTTGATGTAACATCTAACATTTCGGCGAGGTAAAACGCCCTAGTGGGACTAACCTACAATGTACTTCGCGTCTCCACGAGCTTTACATACCAGAATTCTGATTGGCAGCTGCCAGCTAAAAAGCGTTTTGCCTCATAAGTTTGCCGGCAACAAAATATCACCACTTTTTGCCTTTCTCGTATACTATATTTACTAAGTATACGTATTGGAGCCTGAGCGCTCCCAAAACAAACTTTTTATAGAAGGCTCGGAGACCCATAGTGTTATATCGATGTTATAATCGACTCAGCTGGCCGAATTGAGGTGATGTCTGTTTGTGTGTATGTATGTGTGTGTGTATGTGTGTATGTGTACAAAATTTTGTAGGCACACTTTTTAGAACTTAGCATTGGCCGAATCACTCGAAACAAGTTCCATTCGTCTGAGAATCTTGTCCCATTGTTTGCTATTGAAAATTGGCCAGATTGGACTATGGGATCAGAAGTTATAGCCAAAATACTATTTTCTATGCGCAAAACACGCTAAAAAGCACTTACTCAAATTTTTTTGTATTTTTTTTTTTGCACGAGAAAAGCACCAACACCGCTAGGTCGATTAATCAGGGTTTTTTTTTAAAGTAAATATTATCAATATGGATGAGATTTTGTACAATTTTAGGATGGCATCATTCGCAAATACCATTTTAAGTTTTATGACGCTCTTGATGACTATAATTCACTCCACAAGAGTGTTATAGAACCAGTATAAAATCAAAATGTTACTAGGATTGTTTAGCTGTTGCATGTCAGCGGAAGACCCGTGGAAGCGTGAGCACTGGGACTTGTGAGCACCAGAGCTATGTTGGGCAATCCTTCCCGGATGTTAACTCACCATTTCGTCGCCCAGGTGATCGAGAATATTTCCCACCAGAAAGCATGCTAGACCGGACCGACCCTAGCAGCTCACATATTCCACATAGGTTACTGCAACTTATATGTGCCCAGATTCCAGGTCCACCGGAAATTTATGGGGTTTTGTGTCAGGCCCTGCAAGCCAGTCTATAAAAAACATACGCAACGAACAATCAACAAGAGAGTACTGACCGGAACCATCGGCGAAGACCACTGCGACGAAAAAAGAGTAGCGATTGAAACTCGGTTCGTGGAACTGCAAATCTCTCAACTCCATCGGAAGCACACTCATACTCGCCGATGTGCTCAAGGATCAAAGGGCGGTTCTTCAACTTCAGCATAATCAACGTCCATGGCCCACACTCTGGAAGCACTGATGATGATAAGGACGCATTCTACGCGCAGCTGAAGCAACCTGATGTCTGCATACGCGCATACGCGCAGCATCTGCATACGCGCAGCATCTCGAGGCAGCGTTGCCGGAAGAGGGTGAGCTCGATGGGGCCCCTCTTGAGGACTGCTGGAATACAGTCAAAGCAGCCATTAACGACGCAGCAGAGAACAACGTCGGGTATGTGGGACGAAGCCTACGCAACGATTGGATCGACGAAGAGTGCAGACAAATTTTGGAGGAGAAGGACGCAGCGCGGGCGGATGCGCTGCAGCAAGGTACCCGGCAGTACGTGGAACGTTATAGACGGAAGCGGAGACAGCAGACCCGCCTTTTTCAGGAGAAGAAACGCCGCCTGGAAGAAGCGGAGTGCGAGTAGATGGAACAGATGTGCCGTTCTCAAGAAACACGCAAGTTCTATCAGAAGCACTACGCATCCCGCAAAAGCATCGTGCCGCTAGCCGAAATGTGCAGGGATAAGGATGGGAGCATCTGGGACGTACGAACGTGTGGTGATCGAAAGGTTGAAGCAGCACTACGAGCAACGTTTGAATGGCGCTGAGAGTACAGGCAGTGAAAGTCAAGATTACGTCAGTTCAGCGGACGATGGAAGCCAACCAGACAACGGACCTGATCTTTACTGTACGGTAAATCCTTCAAAAATGCCGTGAATACCAGATTCCAACGCACCATCTGTTCATAGATTTCAAGGCGGCATATGACAGTATAGACCGCGTAGAGATATGGAAAATTATGGACGAGAACAGCTTCAGACTGATCAAAGCAACGGTGTATGGTGTGCAAAACTGTGTAAAGATTTCGCTCGAATTGCGCCGGAATAAGGTGCCTGTCAGAGTAGACGCGCCCACGCGATGTCCCGTGAAAATTGATCGCAAAGGAATAACAATCAATAATAAGGAGCTGTCAAATCGTATGGACGCTTCACTTCGCATCGCATTTCGCGTCAACTATGGCCGCACCATAAGATAAGATGATGGACTTTCTTGCCTGTTGTTCAACATTGCGCTAGAAGGTGTCGTGCGGAGAGCCGGGTGTTACAGCCGGGGTGTGATTTTCAACAGGTCCAGTCAATTTATTTATTTCGCGGATGACATGGACATTGTCGGTCGAACATTTGCAAAGGTGGCAGAACTGTACACCCACCTGAAGTATGAAGCAACAAAAGTTGGACTGGTGGTAAATGCATCGAAGACAAAGTACATGCTTGTGGGCGAAACCGAGCGCGACAGGCCCGCCTGAGGAGCAGTGTTACGATAGACGGAGATACTTTCGAGGTGCCCGAGAAATTCGTCTAACTTGGATCTTTGCTAACGGCTGATAACAATGTTAGTCGTGAAATACGAAGGCGCATCATCTGTGGAAGTCGGGCCTACTACGGGCTCTACGACGCTGATAAGACCGGTAGTCCTCTACGGACATGAAATATAAACAATGCTTGAGGAAGACTTGCAAGCACTCTGAGTATTCGAGAGGCGAGTGCTTTGGGCCATCTTTGGTGGTGTGTGGCGGCGAAGAATGAACCAAGAGCTCGTCCAGCTCTACGGCGAACCCAGTATCCAGAAGGTAGCTAAAACCAGAAGGGTACGATGGGCAGGGCGTGTTGCAATAATGCCGGACTGCAACCTTGCAAAGATGGTGTTCGCTTCCGATCCTGTAGGTACGAGACGCCATGGAGCGCTGCGAGCGTGATGGGCAGACCAGGTGCAAAACGACTTGGCGAGCATGGGGCGCATTCGAGGATGGAGAGATGCGGCCTCGCACCGTGTATTGTGGCGTCAAATTGTTGATCTGTTTAGATGTAAACTAAAGAAATGAAAATGAATGGATGTGCCCAGAATTAGTCACAATTAAGTTGATGCAACCAGTTTTGTCTTAGTTGTGCTGCTGGGGGAGAATCGAACTCGCCGTCTCCGGATTGACCATCCTACGCTTTTGCACGCAAGTCTAATTGAAGGGCTAACCAGTGACCGCCGAAATCGATACCAGCAGAGAAACTTGAAGGCGCATATTGATTAAAAATTGCTCATTCTTCAGACTCCGCAAGACTAGAATTCGCTGCCGTACCAAATTTACTGTTTACAAAACACCCATCAGATGGTGGACAGTACATGGTGGACGGTACATGAAGGAGCCAATTTTTTTTTGAAAACATTCTCGATTCCCTGAGCATAGTGTATGCATTGTAAAGCTATGTCCATTTAGAATCCGGAATGATAAAATCATCTGTATCTCGGTAACGTATTGACGTACAAAGGAGGTTAATACATCAAAACAAGAGTAATTCACTGTACTTTAAGGAAAAATTATTGATACAAATAATTTCTTCTTGTTTCTAGTGAAAATTCGCACCTTCTTCTTTATTCCTCTCATCAGAAGTTGCACACCTCCGGAGTCAACTTCCTTGGCACATTTGCTCCACATTTTGGTCATCTGAGTCGCGTCCCACGTTTTTCCACTTTTTACACTTTTCTTAAGCTTCCGCTTCATTATTGCCCAAAATGTCTCGATGGGCCGGAGCTGTGGGCAGTTGCGTGGATTTATGTTTTTATCGTTGAAATCTTCTTTATTATCCCGGTACTACTGGATGACTTCACGGCTGTAGTGGCAACTCGCCAAATCTGGCCAAAACTTCACGGAACCTTGATGGGCTTTATGGAAGGTCGACCGCGATTTTTTGAGACATTCCTGCTTGTACAGCTTCGAGTCCATCGTCTTATTCGTCACAAACACTTAGGTCTTTGCCCCACAGTTGCATATCACTTGCCATAATCATCCGTTTTTTTGCAAGTTTGTCCAAAAATCAAACTCAAACTTCGCAGGAACCACTCCTCGTGCCGTCACAATGTAGAATTTTTGGCTAGGAAGCTGTCCGAAATCCATTTTGACGTAGGTTCCATCGTCGATGAGCAGGATTATCACCGTGGGTGTGCAGACTTTTTTCTCTCCTTTCGGCTTCCATCTGGAATAATTTTTGACACGCTGCACGAAACTTCGTGAAATTTATACCATAGCAAGTGGGCGCCTAGGTAGACAAACCGCTGTAAAAGAATTCTTGCAGCGGTCACTTTCCGTGCCGCTGCAATACCATAAATGATTCCGGATTCTAAATGGACATGGCTTTACTTGCCACATAAAATACATACTAAAAGCCTTCAATTAATATCTAAGGAAATGCAAAAAGAATACTAAGTTGATAAGCAGGCTAAGTTCCAGGGGGAATGTAGAGTTATAAAAGAAGAAGAAGAAGAAGAAGAAGAAGAAATAGAAGAAGAAGATCCATCGTTCAATTCGTGAAAATTGGACGACTGTGGTAGGCCATACACGTAGCCAGTATGTTGGAGAGTAACCCGGTAAAAATGGGTCTTGACAACGATCCGACAGAGACAAGAAGGCAAGACGCGCAGCGAGCATGATTTAGACGACGTTTATATACTACAAAAGCCACTCCTGTCTTATTCTGAATAGATAATGACAATGCAGAAAAGCTGCGGTGCTCAGGATATTGAAGAATAGTTTATTATTACCGCTACAGTTAGGATTTTTTTGGACAGAAACTTGTTTTTCTTAGATATTTTATAAACATCACGAACTACAGTTTTTTTAATTCTATTTTAGTTTTTTTTAATTCTATTGTTTCTGATTTTTAAAGTAATTTTGAATGAGTTTAGACATATTAGACAAAATAAACAAATTGGAAAATTTGACAAATCAGATAAATATTTCATTATCCGTAAGTTTGGAAAATAGAGCTAAAATGTATGAAAAATGATAATATTTTGCAAAATAATTTTTAGGTGCTTTTTGGGTTTAATTTTGAAAATTGTCTTAAAAATTATTCAAATTTCATCATGTTTGATACATATGGTAAGAGCAACCTTTTGAAATGAGACTAAGCAGGTATATTCGAAATAAAAAACAGGAATACAACGGTCTTGTACAGTAAATTGAGTTTATTAGCCAAGTTATATATAAATCCAATTCAACCCGTCGGACAAAGTGTGATGGTTGCACAAATTCAGTACACTTTTGTGTAAGAGAAAGGAACTTTTCGCTATGGAAAATGCAATATTTCCATGCTGCAAACTAGACCTGTGCGCCGCCGCCCCACGCCTCCGTCAAAAGTGAATCGGCGCCCTGCTGTTGCTTGAAAATGTTCCACGCCGCCGAATAATTTTTGCCACGCCGGTGGCTGTTGGAGGACTATCAAGCCAGAAATTATTAGATGGCGATTTAATTGATTAAAAGTCGTATTGGATTTCCCACTACTCTATAACTAAGGATATCCTTCCTGGAACAACTGCTATAGGAATCAATGGAGTAATTACCGGAGGAACTTCTGAAGAAATTCATGCAGGGACTTCAAGAGAAATTTCTTCGCCGCCACGCCGCTGCCGCTGGCTAAAAATGATCTATTACGCTGCCGTGCGTCGGTGAAATTTAAATCGGTTCACTGCAAACCACGCAGTCTAGGTACTGAAGGTCCGTAATTTCTCCATTTAATAGATGCAGTTTAAACCAGTTCAAAATTATTCTAATAAGTTTGTCATTCAAGTTTAATACCCAAATTTTTGTTGTATATTTTATAACCATTTTAAAATATTTCTTTGTTTTGCCTTTCTCGTATATGTTTTTGCCTTTCTCGTACAACAAAGTTGTGCCGAAAGGCTATCATTTCACTCCGAAAACGAACTTTTTATAGAAGCCTCTGAGACCCACAGTATTATATACCAATCGACTCAGCTCGACAAGCTGAACACATGTCTGTCTGTCCGTGTGTATGTATGTGTGTATGTGTGTATGTGTGTACACAAAAGCTATAAAAAACATTAGACAACTTTTCGTATAGTAATCCTTAGCCGATTTTCTCGCAACAAGTTTTATTCGACAGGGGACAAAGTCTCGTTGATCACTATTGAATTTTATAACGATCGGTCATTGCGTTTAAAAGTTATGAAGAAAATTGTACATCGGACCATATAAACCCCATATAAGGTTGGAGTCTTAACTAAATGCGAGAAAGTCACCACCAACGCTAAGTGGATTAATCTGGGTTTTTATTAACGTATGAGATAACAATATGAAGCTAATTTACAATGTTATGAAAACTCATATGTGAATATGTATGTTATGTGGAAGATATTGATTTAGGAAAATGTATTGGAGGTAACCACTTTCCCTTCGATGGGACTCGAACCCATGACCCTACAGTACGCTAGACTGGTGCTTTAACCAACTAAGCTACGAAGGACCTCCGTTGGCCTTCGCAACCCATCTGGGAATCTCGAGCTCGTTCAGTAGCCGCTGGGTTCCATCGAAGGGAAAGTGGTTACCTCCAATACATTTTCCTAAATCAATATCTTCCACATAACGTACATATTCACATATGAGTTTTCATAACATTGTAAATTAACGTCCAAGTCGGGTGGTTTAATCCTCGGAAATAGGCAATTAACTTTGATTGAACTGAATCAGAAGCTGTTTTATACAGAATGATGCAGAATGCTATACGAGAGACCGAGGCTGGTTGACCGACTTTTGCTTCCAGAACGTCTGTGCTCATTCTGGTTAGACTTTTGAAAAACATACAAGTCCTGTGCACAATTTTGTGAATTTTTTCATCGATTAAAAAAGAGAAAAAATTATAAGAATTGTTTGCTTATGCGACCTGAAAAATCACATCAAATATATCAATGAAAACCCAGATTAATCCACCTAGCGTTGGTGGTGCCTTTCTCGCATTTAGTTAAGACACCAACCTTATATGGGGTTTATATGGTCCAATACATGGTCCATACACACACACACATACACACGGACAGACAGACATGTGCTTAGCTCGTCGAGCTGAGTCGATTGGTATATAATACTATGGGTCTCAGAGAGTTCTATAAAAAGTTCGTTTTCGGAGTGAAATGATAGCCTTTCGGTACAACTTAGTTGTACGAGAAAGGCAAAAATGTTTATAAGTGAAAATAGGGGAGGGTATAAATTTTTGTTTGTAAAAAAAAACATTTTCAACATTCTAATATTTAGTTTTGACTGCTCTAGTAAGCCTTTTTTACGACTTTCGCTACTTTCTCTACCTCGGTCAGCGCCCGCTTACTTTGTTATAAATTCAATATTTTTGCAGAACAACGACTTTTAGGTGAAACAGTATTTTTATGCACTTAAAAGCTTGAAAATCACTTTAACATGGTCAAAACGTGAACGGAACGGATCACAAGACTTGTAGAGTACAACCTCCGTTTAGAGGTTGTTGCGATATTTGTTGGCGTTTATAGCTCTTGTTAGATGTTTTACAAAATTAAAAATATCCCAAAAACAAATTTTATCCGAATTAGCTGAAAATTTGTCACGAGGCATATTTTAGCATAAGAGTTATGATTCTGGGCTGACCGATTGAATTTTCAATACTTTTTGAAAACATGAAGTCTAATATGTATGTGTGTCCAAAAATGAACATACTTTTTGGAACATAGCAATAAGTTACATTTCTAGACCAACATTTAAGAAGGCTATAACAGCCAAAATTTTTCCAGTTCCTTGTCTACATACATAGATATATACACATATAATGAACTCGAAGAAATAAAGTTTGGTTGTTTCGCCCTTTTCAAATGTTGATCTAGATTTCACGGGGAATGTGGACTGGTTGTTTTGCTATTGCAATTGGCCCGATAGATTTTTTCAAACCCCCTCGTCGGAACAATCGAGTAAAAATATTTGAGGATCAACGGTAATGCATGCTAACAAATGTGATACAAATGATGGAATCTATCACTATTGAGTTGAGAACCGATTGAAATCAGTTCTATTATGTTCTTTTATTTTCTATTATGTTATTATGATCTCTCTATTATGCTTTTCTGGATACATTTTATATTGAACGCGAAAGGCATCATCACCGCTAGGTGGATGATTCTGTTTTTTTTTACATTGAATAAAATTGAAATTTAAAATAATATTAATTGAAATCAATACGAAGAAGAGTGAGGAGAAGTTTTTATGTAGAAAAATGTAATACGTATCTGCTGATACAATATTAAATTAAAATATGCGTTTAACAGCACTCTCCTTTACATAAATGATATTTTCTCCCATTCCTTGCTCCAAAGCTCTAATAACACTCTCAACTGAGTGAATTTCCTCGAAAGCTTTCGCTCGTGAACGCCGTCTCACCATCTCACAGACTGGAATGAAAAATTTTCTCACCCCGCCGGCGAATTACACGACGGCGGCGCAGCGAGTTTGGAATCCGAAGTCATGTCTATACCCCGGTGGCCACCATCAGCAAACAAGAACCCACCCATTCGCGGCGAAGCATAATCAGACCAGGCCATCAGGTCAGCTGTACGCCGAAAGTTGCACCGAGCTTCAGTTTCTTTTCGCCTCTTGCGTGCTCTTGGCTCTCTGCTGCGGTTCGGTTGGTGGTGCCTCGTGCTGTGGCTCCTCGCCAGGAGTACCTCTCGATAGCCGCGGCGGCAGGATCCGTGGTGGCGTTTTTTCCCCGTTGGACCCGTCGCTCGATGCTGGTGCCGACCGATGATGGCTGCTGCGGGATAGATCTTTGTTCTTGCTTGTGTGTCTCTCTATCTATCCTCGCACTCGTCAATTACGGTTATTTTACGTGATTAGTCTACGCTTGTTACTTCAATGGGAAATTGTGAAGTTCTGTGATGAAAGGGAAAGGTTTAAGTGGGAGGAAAATTGGGATTGGCATCGCAAGTGATTCACCGTGACAACAGTGACTAAAGTGGTGAATGGCAATAATTTGGCATCATCTGTATGTGGTTTGATTGAATGCATGAAGCTCCACCCAAATGACCGATGACGGTCGAAGAAATTCGTGTATTCGATACTGGGAAAATGTGCAATTTGCCAGTGGCTAGTGATCTGTGTCAACGCCAGTCGTTGGCAGCGGTGGCGAACGCAGCTACCAACAACAAAAACATTCAGAATAACGACGACGACGAGGAAGGCCTGGTCTAGGAGGGAGAAGTAGGAGGACGCAAATTATATCCTTCTTATACCGCCCACCCAACGAACTTTCTTTCGGCGTATCTAAACAGATACATAAAAAGGTTTTTCCACGTAATGTACATTTGATCAGAGAGCTAGTTATTTCAATTGTGGCATACAATTTTGCTAATCAACCATAGTCAGCAGGACATTTTCTGCGTTGCGGCAGGATGAGCGAAGGGGTAGATCGAATTGACTGACGAAGGATTAACAACTTCAGCAGATGGTTGTTTGCGTGACTGTGAGTATCCTTTCAACAAGTACTTATGTGATACAGATAACAAATCTATAGGTAGTTAGCAATGCCAAACCCCCCCCCCCCCCCGAGGCAAAACGCCTTTTGTGGTTTCCCTCATATATACCGTCATTAAGATGTCCGTACCAAACTAAATCTAAAATTATATAGGTTAGGCGAAACAAGTTTCAAAATAGTGTATGGGAAGGTCGGAAAAACCGAAAATTTCCACATTTCGAAGAAACATCTAAAATTTTGCGAGTCAAAACGCCCTAGTAGCACTAACCTACAATGTACTTGCGTCTCCATGCACTATCCATACCAGAATGCTGATTTGCCGACACTTGGTGCTTTGTTCCCTAGGAGCTGCCAGCTAAAAGGTGTTTTGCCTCATGAGTTTTCCGGCAACAGAATATCACCACTTTTTTGAAATGTGAATATGATTTTTGACATTTTTGAATTTCATTGACTAGCTATCTTGTTTAACTGATGGATAATGTAAAAATACCAGGGTTTCGACTTTTCGTTTCAATGAGACCAAAGCAAGCGTTTTTCGGGCCAAGGAAAAATCTTTTTTCGATGTTTAGGTTTAAGATCATCTTTCACCCGTCAATCTTTTCTCTAGAATTTGCCTTGGAAGATAAACGAAAATCTTGCCTATTTTCTCTTATATATAAAAATGAAATGGTCTGTGTTCGTATCCGCATAACTCGAAAACGGCTGGATGGATTTTTTTCATGTCTTCAGCAGGAACATTCGTTATCGTTTCCGACGGGTTTATATGATATTTCTTTATGCGGAAATTACAAGTAGGGTTAAATAAATTGTGAAAAACTAAAATTAAGATTCGTATGGAAATTTCGCATAGGCAGTTCACAACGCGCATTTTCGCCTACTATGCAGGACAACGTCTGCCGGGTCGACTAGTAGGTAGATGAAAATCCTTTTTCTTTTCATCACTTTTACCGCTCTAACTCATTTTTCGCGAGAATTATCACAGAACAAGTACAAAATTGTATGGCCGCGTCGAGATTCGAACCCAGAATAGTAACAATAATAGCTGTGGGATGCGCTTACTCTAGGCACACCACCACGCTATCAGTATGAAAGCGTTAAGTTATTTGTTCCACATAAGCTACTACCATTTGCATTTATGATGCCACGAAAAGACTCGAATATGAAAAAAAAGAGCAAACCAATGATTGGCGGCAATCGAAGTGAGCGAAAAATGTTTATCACTCTCCAGGCTGTTTTTCTTTCCCGAAAAGCGATTTCTCCCCGAAAATTTTCGTGAGGAAGCATAATGTGCTCCTGAGATTGAGTGAGCATTACGAACCCTGAAAAATACCCATGAATAGCATTACAAATAAGACAATAAAGCAGTGTTTGCTTAGCTAGGGCATATCTGAGAGAGAGAAGACAGCTCGCTTTATTTACGTTCATCCTAATGTCACCGCGATCCAGTCACTGCGAACCGAAAAAATAAACAATGCGATGCAACTTCAAATGGTCGTAACCTAAATTATTTATTTAGCAATTTATGTTCGCAACTTTTCTTATGTCTGCTACAGTGAATTGAACCCGTAATTTTCCATGTGAATGATCCCGTATTATGAGAAATCGGTTTTGTTCCACGTTAGGAAGTTCATAACCATTAAAATCAGCTAATTCTAACAAGTTTTTATTGGAGTGAAAATTTTTGCTTCCGACGTTATGAAATGATACTTTGATTTGTTGAGTTTCCACGGTTTCAACACAAATAAAGATGAAGAAGACATAGTAAATAAACGATCTGTCAGTGAGCTGGCTTCTCTCTCTCAGGGGCATATTTCCCCCTTCCCCTACTATTCCATTTCCGTTTGGTGGGAAACATTCTCGACTCGCTGCATATTGTGTATCCTTTGTACTTGCCACACTAGATACATATTTATGCAATTGGCGGGCATAGAAAAGCTTACAATTAATTACTGTGGAAATGCGAATGGAACACTATGTTGAAAAACAGACCAAGTTCCACTGGAAATAAAGAGCCATTGAAGAAGAAGAACCCAGTCAACACAAGATCGTATATAATGACGTATTAGATGCTAAAGTGGAGGCGATTTAGGTACTTCCCCATACAACATGAACGTATGTCGCCTCCACTTCAGCATCTTATGTTGCATCATATACGATTTTGTGTTGACTGTTTAATCTGTATTGCCGTCATGCATAACCATGAGAAACATTTTGAGCTGGATAGTTTGTTTTTAGGACAAAGACAATGACGAAAATATAGTGAATCTTTTATTGATACACCTTTTTAGGTGAACCCTAGGGCGAACCATACGTCAGCAGACTCATGTAGTTAAGTTACAATCTTGGTTGTGATCATTGACAGAGTTTAACTGGGGCACGATGGGGCACGTATTGCATCAAATTGATTTTTTTAAATGAAATTGGAATACTTATGCCAAAATTGTTTTAGAAAATAATGATTTTCTGCCAATTATGATAAACCATGGAGAATCTTCCAAAAAAATTTAAAAAAATATTCCGGAAGAATACATTAAGGATTTTTTGAAGGTCGCTCCTACTTTGAACAATCAAATCGTTAAATGGTCCATAAACTTTTCTTGATAGTTATCTCAATGATCAATAAACCAAAAGTGCTTCTGCTTCATACGCAGGAGGTCATATACCAGGCCCGTTCCATTTGCCTACTTTGTATCTTTCCCTATACTACTTATCATGTTCTAGCAACCCGCTAGAACTTGAAATGAAGTCCACCCCGTTTCCATCTTCTACTTTACCTTCAACTAACTATTCTAACATTATGTTAGAGAATGGAAATGAACTAAAAGCTCGTTTCCTCTGAATAATCAATTCATTCCCATCACAATGGCAAACCGTTAACCAAGACGACCCTATGCCATACAACCTAACCACCAAAATCCAATAATATTCCGCACGAACTCACGACAAGTGCCTCCCCATCCCCGATGACCGTAAGAGCGTGGCCGGTGCCGTAAATGGCCATTGAAAAAGTTTAGAACTCTCGGACTGTGCACATTGAACTGGCAAAGCAACTCCCATGCTCCATCCATTGGTTCCCTGTGCAATTACAGTTGTTCTGGTCAATCACAGAGTAGCTACGAAATGTACGGTCATCAACCTCAAGCTCAAGCTCACGCTCAAGTTATCTCACTGAACAATAAATCATGAGTGAAACCCCCTCAAAAAATAAAAAATATCCATGCAAGTAGGCTTCATCATCCATTACTTTAACACTAGGATTGATTCGCTAAAAAAACTTACGCGGATACATTCGTGCAGAAAATCGTTGTAACTAAATTTTCAAATGGCTATATCTCAGTGGTTTTTCAACCGATTTTCTCAGTTTTTTCACCAACCTCTTAGCCATCTCTTCTAGTTTCTGGACATTGCAAAATATCGTATCTAGGGGTGTTCAATTTTTCACTAGAGCTGTGGGAGTAAAGCAACGGATTTAGAAAAATGCGATTTTGGAGATATACTTATATTCCATTACCAAAAATGATATCTATTCATATAGTGATGATGGAAATGATAAAATAACAAATAAAAGACATCACCTGGAACATAAGAACACATTTTGAGCATCCCTACTATGCATACGATGATAATTCGGTACCTTTAGGAACCACTTTATACTACACGATTTATAAAGCTTCAGAAAATGTTTTCAAGCATGTTGTCTACTGTGAACTTGTTAAAATAAATGTAAACTATATACGGAACATGTGTGATAATAAATTATGATGTTCTAGGATCTCCGAACTGCACTGGAATTTGAATCAAATGGTCTACCGAATCAACCAAGGCTTCCATGATGTCCCATACCGCGGTATCAACCCAATTATGTCCTCCGAGTATTTATCTTTCACTTGCGACTCAAATCCAGGCATTTGAGATGTTGTAAGATCTCCAAATTGTCCTGGAGTTTGAGTAAAATGGTTTATCGAATCAACGAAGGCATCAATGATGTCCCCAGTCGCGGTATCAACCCAATTATGTCCTCCGAGTATTTGTCTTTCACTTGCATCTCAAATCCAGGCATTTGAGTCGTTGTAAGATCTCCAAATTGTCCTGGAGTTTGAGTAAAATGGTCTATCGAATCAACCACGGCTTCCATGATGTCCTCTGCCGTAGTATGAACCCAATTATGTCCTCCGAGTATTTGTCTTTCACTTGCATCTCAAATCCAGGCATTTGAGATGTTGTAAGATCTCCAAATTGCCTTGGAGTTTGAGTAAAATGGTCTATCGAATCAACAAAGGCATCCATGATGCCCCCCAGCCGCGGTATCAACCCAATTATGTCCTCCGAGTATTTATCTTTCACTTGCGTCTCAAATCCAGGCATTTGAGATGTTGTAAGATATCCAAATTGTCCTGAAGTTTGAGTAAAATGGTCTACCGAATCAACCAAGGCATCTATGATGTCCTCAGCCGCGGTGTCAACCCAATTATGTCCTCCGAGTATTTATCTTTCACTTGCGTCTCAAATCCAGGCATTTGAGATGTTGTAAGATCTCCAAATTGCCCTGGAGTTTGAGTAAAATGGTCTATCGAATCAACGAAGGCATCAATGATGTCCCCAGTCGCGGTGTCAACCCAATTATGTCCTCCGAGTATTTATCTTTCACTTGCGTCTCAAACCCAGGCATTTGAGTCGTTGTAATATCTCCAAATTGTCCTGGAGTTTGAGCAAACTCGTCTACTGAATCAACCAAGGCTTCCATGATGTCCTCTGCCGTAGTATAAACCCTATTATGTCCTCCGAGTATTTGTCTTCTACTTGCATCTCAAATCCAGGCTTTTGAGATGTTGTAAGATCTCCAAATTGCCCTGGAGTTTGAGTAAAATGGTCCCTCGAATCAACCAAGGCATCCATGATGTCCTCAGCCGCGGTGTCAACCCAATTTTGTCCTCCGAGTATTTATCTTTCGCTTGCGTCTCAAATCCAGGCATTTGAGTTATTGTAAGATCTCCAAATTGTCCTGGAGTTTGAGTAAAATGGTCTATTGAATCAACCAAGGCTTCCATGATGTCCTCTGCCGCGGGATCACCCCAATTATGTTCTCCGAGTATTTGTTTTTCACTTGCGTCTCAAATCCAGGCACATGAGATGTTGTAAGATCTCCAAATTTTCGTGCAGTTTGAATCAAATGGTCTAACGAATCAACCAAGGCTTCCACGAAGTCCCCAGCCACGACATAAACCCAATTATGTCCTCTGAATATTTGTCTTTCACTTGCGTTGCAGTTTCAGGCAATTGAGTTGTTGTAAGATCTCCAAATTTTCCCTGTATGAGTAAAATGGTGTATCGAAACAACCATGGCTTACATGATGTCCCCAGACGCGGTTTCAACCCAGTAATGTCCTCCGAGTATTTATATTTTACTTGCGTCTTAAATCCAGGCAATTGAGATGTTGTAAGATCTCCAAATTTTCCTGGAGTTTGAGTAAAATGGTCTACCGAATCAACCAAGGCTTCCATGATGTCCCCAGCCGCGATATCAACTCTTTTATGTCCTTCGAGTATTTGTATTTCACTTGCGCCTCAAATCCAGGCATATGAGATGTTGTAAGAGCTCCAAATTGTCCTGGAGTTTGAGTAACATGGTCTATCGAATCAACCGAGGCTCCAATGATGTCCCCTGCCGCGGTATTAACCCAATTATGTCCCATCCTTATTTATTTTTCACTTGCGTCTCAAATCCAGGCATTTGAGATGTTCTAAGATTTTCGAATTGTCCTGGATTTTGGGTAAAATGGTCTATCGAATCAACCAAGGCCTCCATGATGTTCTCAGCCGCAGTATAAATTCTATCATGTCCTCCGAATAATTGTCTTCCACCTGTGTCTCAAATCCAGGCATAGGGGATGTTGTAAGATATTCAAATGGTTCTAGAGTATGAGAAAAATGGTCTATTGAATCAACCAAAGCTTTCATGATGTCCTTAGCCGCGATATCAACTCTATTATGTCCTCCGAGTAATCGCATTTCATTTGCGCCTCAAATCAAGGCATATGAGATGTTGTAAGATCTCCAAATTATCCTGGAGTTTGAGTGAAATGGTCTATCGAATCAACCAAGGCTTCCATGAAGTCTCTAGCTTGAGATTTTGTAATGACTCCTAAATGTCCTGGAGTTTGTATCAAATAGTCTAGCAAATCAACCAAGGCTTCCATGCTGTTTTTAGCAGCGGTATCAACCCAATAATGTTCTCCGAGTCTTCAAGTTCCACTTACGTCACAAATCCAGGCATATGAGATGTTGAAAGATATCCAAATTCTCCTGGAGTTTGAAACAAATGGCCTACCGATTCAACGAATATTTCCATAATATCCCCAGCCGCATTTTCAACACAATTATTTCCTCCGAGTATTTGTCTTGCATCACAAATCCAGACATATCATATGTTGGAAGATCTCCAAATTATTCTGGAGTTAAAATTAAATGGTCTACCGAATCAACCAAGGCTTCCATGAATTCCCTACCCACGGTATCATCTCAATTACGTCCCCCGAGGATTTGACTTTCTCGTGCGTCACAAATCCAGGCATATGAGATGTTGTAAAATTCCCAAATTATCCTGGAGTTTGAATCAAATGGCCTACCGAATCAACCAAGGCTGCCATGATGTCTTCAGCCACGATATCAACGCAATTTAGTGGACATAATTGTTTTTAAATTACTTTCCAAATGAACCACGACTTGCAAATCAACCCTACCTTGAAATATGTCTCCAGCTTATGTTTTTATCCAATCTTCCAAATGCGATGTTATTAGTCCCTCAAATCGCCCTGGTTGTGGATCAAGTAGTCTGTCAACCAAATCAACCTCGCCTGGAACTATGTCTCCAGCGAAGGTATGTATCTAATCATGTCTTCCGAGCTCATGCACACATTTAGTCGAGTCAAGTACGAGACACTAAAGAAGGCCTCACGTATCTGGTAAGTTGTAAAATTGTCTTATGACAAATGATTACCCAAATCATGCAACTAGGGATGACAGTGTGCTGGAGCGTGAGATTTCTGCTGCCGTGACTGGTCCCTTTTTTTTTTTTTTTTTTTTTTACAAGGGAGAATGCATTTACACACTAACCCAGTACACGTGCATTGTAGTTGCCAAACTACCACACGGAAGTGTACTGGAGTGTCGGACTCGACCATACCGGTAATACCGACTAAACTCCCTTGGGCTCCACCATCGTTTCCCCCAGGAACTACCTCGCAGTACTATTTCTGGGGGGACGGCAGTACTAAGCGTACTCGCTCATTATCGCTCACACAGGCACTCGTCCCACGCGAGACTGACTTGGGTGCTCGCACACCATTCACTCCATTTGAGTCTTACTTGGATGCTCTCCCGGGCGCTCCGCTGCCATGCCTCGAGGTGTCAATAGCGGTAACTGCCTGGGCCTACAGATATTACGCTACGACACTCCTGCCTCTCAGCACGAGCAGATCAATCACACCACTGCCGAAGCAGACCACACGCTACCCCTGCCGAAGCAGGGACACTCCATGCACCACATGTGCACAACTGTAGGTGTGGGTACAACCCACTGCTACCCTGCCGCCGAAGCAGCTTCTCCAAAGACCATTCGCTCCATGTGACCCTTTTTCGGGTGCTCACTCTAACACTCCACTGCAATGCCTCGAGGTGTCGATGGGATACCTCGACTCCTACCTCAGCATGTGCCGTTCATACTCAGACTTCTGCTGCGCTTCGAGGTGACACTAGCGGCGGCGACACGCTACGACACTCCCTGCCTCAGCACAACCAGATCACTCACTCCCTGCCGAAGCAGCTCACGCGCCACCCTACCGAAGTAGGTACACCCACAACTCACTCTAACACTCCACTGCCATGCCTCGAGGTGTCGATAGCGGTATGTAGGGATCAATCAACGATACTACGCTACGACACTCTTACCTTAGCATGTGCAGTCGATACTCAGACTTCTGCTGCGCTTCGAGGTGACAATAGCGGTGACGCGCTATGACACTCCTGCCTCAGCACAAACAGATCACTCACTCCCCTGCCGAAGCAGCTCACGCACTACCCTACCGAAGTAGGGACACTCCACATGCCAATTGGCACTCCCTGGGCTTGTGCTTTTGAAGCGGCACACAGTCGCTTTGATAGAGTCCGCTTACGGGCACTTGTGGTTTTTTGGGAGGGATTTTAGCAGAGCCCACTGCTAAATCCCACCACGCCCTAGGCAGTTCTCCCTGACTCGCAGACAGCTGGGGAGGGGTCGTCAAGCCCTTGGACATCATGCTGTCCCTGCTGTCCCTGCTGCCCAACCGTGACTGGTCCTACTTAGTACTTAACGTACTCCTCCCAAAACAACACGCTTTACGATGCCTCTCTGAAATGTTTTCGGTTCCCTCATTTTCTCGATTCAAAGAGAAAAAACCGAAATAAACCAGGTAGTAAGTGATCACTCCTTTCTTCCGTTTAACCAAAACACCAGCCTTTTTGAATTGTTTCCCATTCCCTTCCTAACTTTTGAAAGCAATGACCGTCGACTAGAGTGTGCCAATTACAGAGGGATCGCCCTTCTGAACTCGGCGTACACAATTCTTTCGCGTATTCTGTTTAACAGACTGACACCGCTAGAAGAGTCCTTTGTCAGCGAATACCAGGCAGGTTTTCGTGAGGGTCGATCAACGACGGATCAGATGTTCAGCCTGCGGATGATCATTGATGAATTCCGGGAGTACAACTTGCAGACTTACCAAAGCTCTTGTTGGTGTATCGGGTAACCACCCCCTCCCCCTATTTTTTGGCGATAATGGACATCAATATGCTTGCCTATACGTTCCATTCTAGTGTCTTCTTCCGTTTACCTCGAGGACACCATTACTAGGATCTGATTGTACCAATTTGATCAATGATGATCGGACTTAACGAGACGTGTCTGAAATTAGACTTCGACTGACAAAGTGATGTTCTTAAAATTGAGGTTTTTAGAGTAAAGTTTCATTAAGACAAACATACACTGTCGGATGATTATTATAATAATAATAAACAATAAACATCTTAAGTAAAGTAATCAACTCATATAGCCTGGATTTGTAATGCAAGTAAAAGACATAATTGGGTTGGTAGCGCGGCTGGAGACATCATGAAAGCTTTGGTCGATTCGATAGACCATTTGATTCAAACTCATGGACAATTTGAAGATCTTACAACATCTCAATTGCCTAAAACTGCAACCCAAATGAAAAACAAATATTCAGAGGACATTATTGAGTTGATACGGCTGGGGACTTCATGGAAGCCTTGGTTGATCCTTTTGACCATTTTACTCAAACTTCAAGACAATTTGGAGATTCTACAACATCTCATATGCCTAGATTTAAGACGCAAGTAAAAGACAAATACCCGGAGTACATAATTGGGGTGATACCGCGGCAGAGGACATCATGGAAGCCTTGGCTAATTCGATAGATCATTTTTCTCAAACTCCAATGCAATTTGGAGATCTTACAATATCTCAAATGCCTGGATTTGAGACGCAAAAGAAAGATAAATACTCGGAGGACATAATTGGGTTGATACCGTGGCTAGGGGCATCATGAAAACTTTAGTTGATTCGATAGACCATTTTACTCATACTCCAGGACCATTTGGAGATCTTTCAACATCGCCTATGCCTGGATTTGAGACGTAAGTGAAAGATAAATATTCGGAGGCCATAATTGGGTTGATACCGCGGCTGGGGACATCATGCATGCCTTGGTTGATTTCGAAAGACCAATTTACTCAAACTCCAGGACAATTTGGAGATCTTACAACGACTCAAATGCCTGGATTTGAGACGCAAGTGGAAGATAAATACTCGGAGGATATAATTGGGTTGATACCGCGGCTGGGGACATCGTGGATGCCTTGGTTGACTTCGAAAGACCATTTTACTCAAACTCCAGGGCAATTTGGAGATCTTACAACATCTCAAATGCCTGAATTTGAGATGGAAGTGAAAGAAAATACTCGGAAGACATAATAGGGTTCATACTACGGCAGAGGACATCATGGAAGCCGTGGTTGATTCGATAGACCATTTTACTCAAACTCCAGGACAATTTGGAGATCTTACAACATCTCATATGTTTGGATTTGAGACGCAAGTGAAAGACAAATACTCGGAGGACATAATTGGGTTGATACTGCGGCTGGGGGCATCATGGAAGCCTTGGTTGATTCGGTAGATTATTTGATTCAAATTCCAGTACAGTTCGGAGATCCTAGAACATCATAATTTATTATCACACATGTTTCGTATATAGTTTACATTTATTTCAACAAGTTCACAGTAGACAACATGCTTGAAAACATTTTCTGAAGCTTTATACATCGTGTAGTATAAAGTGGTTCCTAAAGGTACCGAATTATCATCGTATGCATAGTAGGGATGCTCAAAATGTGTTCTTATGTTCCAGGTGATGTCTTTTATTTGTTATTATATCATTTCCATCATCGCTATATGAATAGATATCATTTTTGGTAATGAAATATAAGTATATCTCCAAAATCGCATTTTTCTAAATCCGTTGCTTTACTCCCACAGCTCTGGTGAAAAATTGAACACCCCTAGATACGATATTTTGCAATGTCCAGAAACTAGAAGAGATGGCTAAGAGGTTGGTGAAAAAACTGAGAAAATCGGTTGAAAAACCACTGAGATATAGCCATTTGAAAATTTAGTTACAACGATTTTCAGAACGAATGAATCCTAGTGTTAATAAATAAACCTCATACAATCATACAATCAAAAATAGGACGGGATTCCTGGAAAAAAAATACGAGAAAATATCGCAAGCGATTCTTAGAGAAATATAGGAAACGAATCCTACATAAATTCCTTTGGGAATTCCTTTGCAAATTCAGTGCATTGTGTGAAGAAATTCTTGGTGGAATTCTCTATTTCTGGAGGAATTTCAAAAGGAACTTCAGGAAATAATTATTATGGAGAACCTGAAGGCATTTTTCTAAAACAGGAATTTGAAAAGGATTTAATAAAGAAATTTATGAAAGATTTTTTTTAAACTTTTAGATGAATCCCTTAAAGATTTTTTTTAACAAATTACTTAATAGATTCCCGAAGGAATTTTTAATGCAATATCTTTGGAAAGGAAGTTCCGAAGTTCTAAAAAAATATGAAAGAGTTGCCAAAAGAAATTCCCAAGATACCTATGTCCGTAGAAATTTCGATAAAATTGCCGGAGGAATTTCCAAATAAATACCAGAAGCAATTTTTGTTGCTTATTACTAAAAATTTCTTAGGAAAGTAATTTATTGGAATTTATGAAAGAATTATCAAAGGTATTGCAGGCGAAATTCCTCATGGTCTTTCCGGAAGAATAGCTAAGGAAATCTCTAAAGAAGTTTCCGAATAAATATTTCAAACAATTTATGAACATGCCTCATGGATTTTTGAAAGGAATTTTTGAAGGAATTTTCAAAGAAAAAACATTTAACCGTTATGTTACCGACAGGGTTCCCGGGTCCCTTTTTCGTTTTCAAGTAAAATTTTTTTAGGGTTTTAAACATCGCAGGAAATTGAAACTCCGTGACATCTTCAAACTCGGCAAAATTTAGGGTTGGGTGGTATCAAAATGAAAATTCAGTGAATGGGCTTCTGAATATTTTTACCCCGTAACATACCGACAGGGTACCCGAGTACCCACGTTTTGGTATGACAGTTTCGATACTTATCATAAGACGAGTTAATACAATCCCATTGAATTCCACCACTTAATTGTATCTTGATAGATACGTATTTCGACCTCAACAGTAAGGCCGTCTTCAGTGTCTCGTACTTGACTCGACTTGAAGAAAATGATCGCAGCTTACACTATTTATACTATGCGTAGGTATAATAATTTATCTAGGTACTTATTTTACTACGGTGCTTATTTCTACTCGCTTGTTGCGCTTAATGCTTAGGTATAAACTTGAAGAGCCAGGAGCTACCATTTCCTTGATATTTATTCAACAACCGCGTTTCTACCTGTCGGTAGATTTCCAAGCTCTCAGCAACATCAAGTTTCCACGGAGAAGAGACATTTCTTAAAATTTTAATGTTTGATGTCGTAATTGAATGATTTTCCTGATATACATGTTCAGCTACCTTAGACCTAAACTCATAATTTAATCCCTTATCAGTTTCCCTCTTAGCCTTACTTACTTCTGCAATATGTTCTTTGAACCTTACATCTAACGATCTTTTTGTTTGACCTACATATACTTTATCACACTGTGAACAATTAATTTGATAAACCCCGGCCTTATTTAACATTTCTACTCTATCCTTTGTGGAGCCCAACAGTGTCTTCAGTTGATTGCTTCTGCTGGAGAATACTAAATCGATGCCGAATTTCCTCAGTCGATGGCGTAGCTGGTGGGTGATGTGTCGATCATAGGGGACCGATACCCTCTTCAGCGGTTCTTCGATCGGTGTCAGTGTTGTCAGTTCGTTTTTCCGTAGGTTCCTCTGCTTCTTGTTGATGATTGCTTGTATTGTTCTTTCCTTATATCCGTTTATCCTCGCGGTTTCCAAGATGTGTTGTAGCTCCTTCGTTTTTCCTTCTTCGCTCAGGGGAATCGTCTGCATCCTGTGGATCATGTGATGAAAAGCTGCCATTTTGTGCTGATACGAATGATTTGATGTGTATGGGATGACTCTCATGGTGTTGGTGGGCTTCCTGTAGATTTCGAAGTCTAATGTTGCATTTGTTCCCTTGATAACCAGTAGATCCAAGAAAGGTAATTTACCTTCCTTTTCCTCCTCGTGGGTGAATTTGATGTCTTTATGCACGTTGTTTATCGCTTCCAAAATCCTGGATAGATCTTTCCGGTTGATAATGCTGAAAATGTCGTCCACGTATCTCCACCATTTCTCGGGTAGTACTCCTTGTTCCTCTAGGTTGTCCTCCAAATTCGCCATGAATAATTCGCACAAAAACGGTGATAGCGGATTTCCCATAGGTGCACCCTTCGTTTGTTTGTAGAAGCTTCCACGAAATGTAAAGTAGTTCTCGTTCATACATAATCTTGCAAGCTTGAGATACATCTTTACTTTTCCTCGCCATGCTGTATCCGTCCGTTGTTCTAGTAGCCAATCCTCCAAAAGGTTCAGAGCATCCTTCACTGGAACGCTTGGGAACAATGCCGCTACGTCGAATGATACCATGATGTCCTCTTCTCCGATGTTTCCTGATTCCAATATCCTCTTGGTGAACTCCTGGGTGTTTACAACTGATCTGCTGGGGGAACGGCTTCGGCATACTCTGGAACTCCTTGACTAACCACTTGGCACTTGTTTTGATAGTTTTCAACCGATTTGGACGATTCCGTTTGCTATGGATTCAGAAATTCGTCTTCTATTCGATACATGTTTCATAGAACCGGTTCGGATTACCCAGTTACCGGAATTTCGGATTTGCTAGACCATGTCTTGAAAGTAGATAAGTTGATACTAGAAACTAAATGATGATTTCTTGTATCCTGAGCTACCCGTTTAATAGAAAATTCGAGTATTATGACTTCACAACGTATTAGGTATCAAAATTCTTGGATTTGTTCCGGAAACATGTTTTCCATGTTGTTGAGACCATAGGATGGATATGAATCGGAACGGACATCCCGGAATAAGTTCCCAAGGGACCTATAGTGACCATAAATTCATTTAGAACAAACCCTGGCAACATGGGTATTCTTGGAATGGTTCCGGAAACATGTTTTTCACGTAGTTGAGACCATAGGACTGATATCAACAGGAACGGTCATTCTGGAATAGGTTCCCATGGGCTCTATAGTGGCCACCAATTCATTTAGAAGAAACAGTGGCAATATGGGTATCAAAATTCTTGGAATTGTCCCATAAACATGCTTTCCATGTAGTTGAGACCATAGGATGAATATCAACGGGAACAGTCACCTTGGAACAGGTTCCCGGAAGGCTTTTAGTGGCCACAAATTCATTTAGAAGAAACCCTGTCAATATGGGTTTTGACATTCTTGGAATTGTTTCGGAAACATGTTTTTCAAGTAGTTTAGACCGTAGGATGGATGGCAATCGGAACGGTCATCTTGGAACAGGTTTCCTTGGGACATAAATTCTAATCTAATTTAATCCAACACAAACGCAGCCAGTACAAAGAAAGCATCCTGGAAATCATTGAGTTAGATGACGCCCAATATTTTTTCTTGTCAATATTGAGGCTCACAGCATACCAGTGGTATGACATAAACTTCAAAGCGGACAGGCCCACTGTGTTGTGTTTGCCGCAGAGATGATTCTTCGAGATGTATCGTGTTTAAGTAATCACTTCAACATTATACATATTACGAATCTACAGGGGTTGAAGGATGCGTGGACATACCGTACCATACGCACCGCGTTCTTTTCAAGCTCTTATTTTGGTAGTTGTATATAAATATGTAGTGACATGAATAACATTATAATAAGAGATTAAATCAAATTTTATATATATTTGTAGAATATAACATCAACTAGAAGCCAAAGTTAATTCTGGATGTACATCTCTTGTAGAAGAGGCTGGAAATTTTAAAGAATTTAATTATTATTTAGAATGTTTAGTATCAGATAGCAGGTCATGTGCCAGGACGTCGTCTGCATAAAAATTACATGGCAGGTTATGTAGATTTCCTTCCTTAGATGTTTCGTAGTGGGCTATGAAAATGTTAAATCATGAAAATATGAATGAACATAATACAATAATATAAATATAAAAAAAGCATGAAAATATGCAAATTTTATAATATGTAAATAAGAAACATAAAAATGTAATGTAATAAAAGAATAAAAATTGCTATATTAAAATAAAAAAAAACTATGAAAACATGATATTAAAAAATGAATTTACAAAAATATGAGTACAAAATTCATTAAAGCATGATAATATGAAAATATTGAAAATTTGAAAATATAAAAAGTGATACACCCAGTTTTTTTTACACGGTTTGGTTTTAGTCGTTTAAGACCTTCAGCGTCATTGAAACAATGAGTTAACCCCACGAAAAAATTCAAAAAAAATCAAAGAAAATTCAGGCGGTGTTTAAAAACCTCTGAAAGATCAGGTTAAACGAGAAATTAATGAATTCCGACCGCGTAAAAAAACCTAGGTGAAATAAAGAATAAAAAAAATATGGCAATATAAAGATCTGAAAATAAGATAATATAGAAATATTAGAACACAAAAATATAAAACATGATATTTCCATGTTCCATGAAAGTATAAAAAAATAAATAATCTTATATACATATAATCTTATATACCTAAAAATGAATTTCTGTCTGTCTGACCCTTATAGACTCGGAAACTACTGAACCGATCGGCGTGAAAATTTGTATGCAGAGGTTTTTGGGGCCGGGGAAGGTTCTTAAGATGATTCGAAACTCCTCCCCGCTTTGGAAAGGGGGGCTCCCATACAAATGAACCAGAAATTTTTGCATAATTCGAGAACTAAATAGAGAATAAACAAATTTTAGGCAAAACGAAGTTTGTCGGACCTGCTAGTAAAAATATAAAAATACAAAAATATGAAAACATGAAAATATAAAAATATGTAAATATGCAAATTAAATTATAACAACATGGAAGTATGAAGATATAAGAAAGACAAAAAAATTAAAATATGACAATTAAATATTGGAAATTATAACAATATGAAAGTATGATAGCATGAAAAAAAAATACAAATATATGGAAATACAAAAGGTTTCCTAGGGACATAAAGTGGTCACAAACTGGCATCAAAATTCCAAGAAGGTGGGACCTGTTCTGGGTCATTGGGCCAAATAGTGAGAAGTGGAAAGTAAAAAGTGCAAAGAGAAAAGTAAAAACTGAAATGAAAGAAATGAGAAGAGAGTGGGGTAAATGATATATTTTGGACATGTACATATTTTGGACAAGCCTGAGCTTCTTCGATCAATTTTAGATACATTATCTAGGAAAATTTTTATCGAAAGTATGATCATTGCATACCTTTACCTCAACTCTAGCGGCTCCTGATGAGAATTCACAAATCAACTATTATTTATCTTTAAAATTATCTAAAATGTAAAGCTATCTACCAAAGTGCCTGCTGGACGCCAGTATGCAGGAGAACATGCATTATAGGACTCTTCATAACATGCACCTGAAACACGTTTAAATTGGTTCAAACGGCAATCTTGAGGTCCTGCGGCCAAAGTTTAATTGTAATTGAGATACTAACATATTCCAATCCCTTAACATGAACTTGAGACGGATGAAAAAGGAGTGACCAAAATGAAGTTATTTATTGGTCACGCCATGTACAGTACATGGATGAATTATCAATTGCCAACTTTCAGGCTGTTTTCAATTATATCGATAAGATTGCGAAACAATGTTAATTTCTGGTTTAATGTATGTCAGTTAAGCAAATAAATGCATTTAAATGAATGTGGATACGTGAAGGTAAGTCATACCATTGAGATCTGTAGGTGGCCATTTTTAAATTAGGAGAAAATGACTCTGTCCAAAATATATGCATTTTCCATGTCGAAATTATATATTTGATGTCCAAAAAGAAAATATTTCAGTTCGCAGTATATCACAGTTTACACCTAGTAAACGTAATTTACTCAAAAATTGGGCAATGGAGACACAAGACTAACCATAGGTTATGAATTTGGATGAACCTAGTGGTTTTCAATTGTTTTATACTATTCAATCTCCATATATTTTCTAATGAATGTCCTGCGCTTGTCCAAGATACATCATTTACCCTAGTGAAAAGTGACACAGTGTTCACCCGATTCGGCCACTCCCCGATTTTGTCCTTGATTTTATCACATTTTCAATATGATTTCATTACGTCCCGCTTTTGTAACGTTTTTGACCCATTTTGCGACCCCAAAAAATTTTGAAAATTTTAGTCTTTTTTTAGACTTTCTTTTTATTTTTGTAAAATATTCCGTAAACAACAATGATTTTATTAAATAACTTAAAGCGACTGTGGTTTATTATATTTTTTTCTAAGTACCTGTCAAGAATGTTTCAAGTCTTTTTGACTGGAAATAATGAGTACCGTCCACGCATTTTACTTTTCCAATGTATAAACTGATTCAAATTTGTGAAATTGATTAAAAAATTGAAAATAAAAAAAATCCCGATTTTGTCACATTCCATATTTTATCACCCCAACATTCACCAAGGGGATGATAAAATCGAGATATTACTGTAGTAAGAAGTGAGAAGAGAAAAGTAACAAGTGGGATGCGAGAAGTGAGAAGAAAGAAGTTTAAAGGGAGAAGAAGCCGGATGGAAAAGAGGAAAAAAGGAAGAAGAAAGAAGTGAGAGTGAGAGAAGTGAGTGAGAGAAGTGCAATCTGAGAAATGCAGCAAATAAGAGAGTGTGGATCTCTATATATTAGAAGCTGTGGATGCAATATATTGCATCCACAGCTTCTAATTTAGCACAGTGTTCAGAATGTTCAGAGCAGTGGGGGCGATTGACCTACAGGAACATCAAATTTGAAACTATCCAGAGGCTAGTTCACGATCGTTATCGCTCGCGGAAAACTGGATAAGTATCAACATTTTTGAAACTGTTATCTAAGATATTTTCAATATCGAATAAGAACGAGCCCGCATTAAGCTAAAGAACAGTCGTGGTTTCAGAATAACTTACTTGGATTTTTGTTGCCAGAGTTCCCAGTTATTCTTGTAGGATTACCAAAGCTGATGCCATGTTCAATTCTCGATTTGCATTTGCTTTCGATTGGGAAATGTGCTCAACTTTCTGGACATAGTGTATCCTTTGTGCTTACCATACAAGACACATAGTTAAGCATTTTATCGGCATAGAAAAGTTTTCAATGGATTTACTGTGTATATAGAATTTTTGAAAAGTAGATCAAGTTCCAGTTGTCATGTAAAACCATTGGAGAAAAGAAAATAGCCAGGGTTTCTTCTAAATGAGGGGCCTCATTGGGCCCCACGGATACTTGTTTGAGAATGACCGGTCTGTTGTCAAACCATCGAATGGCCTAATTCCACATAAAATCATGCTATCGAAACAATTTCATGAATTTTTATACCCATATTGCCAGGGTTTCTTCAGAAAGAATTTGTAGCCACTTTAGGCTCCACGTGTTCCAGGATGATCAGTCCGTTGTCAAACCTTCCTATTGTCCAATTTCTTATCAGATCATGCTCTGAAACAATTTCATGAATGTTGATACCCATATTGCCAGGGCTTCTTCAAAATGATTTTGTGACCACTTTGGGCCTCTCGGGAACCTGTTCCAAGATGACCGGTCCATTGTCAAACCATCCTATGGCCCAACAACTCATAGGATCATTATTCCGAAACAATTTCATGAATTTTGATACCCATATTGCCAGGGTTTCTTCAAAATGAGTTTGAGGCCAGTTTAGCTACAGCATACTCTGTTATCAAATTATTTTACAATACCAAATGCCTAACCAATTATTATTCGTTTAATATTGAAATCCCTAAGCTTGTTATGCCTCAAGTATTATGCATAAATGTTTTTGGTATTTTACCTCTTATGCAAGGCTAGCCCATACTAATTTCTGTTATCGAGGTCGTCGCTCCTGCTCGGGTTTAGGCCCCACGGAAACCTGTTTGCGGAATAACAGTTCCGGGATTAAATCATAAGATGGTCCTACAAGGTAGTTAAGTTATATTTTATTAAATTTCCAACGAAGTTCATCAGTCATGACGCAAGAAATCTTTATTTGGTTAACTATATATCTTCAATGTATATAAACTTTGGGACTTGGGACAGTAAATCCGAAATTCCGGTAACCAGGTAGTCCGAATCGGTTTGATGTAACATGTATCGAATAGCGGGTAAGTTCCTGAATCCACAGCAATCAAAATCTACAAAATCGGTCATGAACTGACAATGTTATGATCATTTCAAGTTCGTGGGTACCCGGGTACCCTGTCGGTAACGTAAGGATGTTTTTTGTCGGTAACAAAAGGGTTAAACGAAGCACGACAAAATTCCTAAATTATTTTCAAAGAAGTTCGTAAAGGAATTAAAAAAAAAATTATAAAGGAATTTCTGGTACAATTCATTAAGAAATTTTCTATAGTTTTCCTAAAAAAATACTGAAAATTCCTTAAAAAATCCAAATAAAATTCTGGGGAAATTTTCAAAGGATTTTCTAAACAAAATTACGTAGAAATTTCAAAAGGCATTTTAAAATTTCGTAACAAGTTACGAGGTATTTTCAAGTGCATCTTCGATATATAAAGGAAATTTCCAATGGAATGTGTAAATGAATTTTCGAAGAACTCCTCCGAAGCAGTGTTGATATAATCACGCTCAAATTTCAATCATCGAATCCTCAGTTTTTCACGCAGAATCGTATCGTTTCACTCATTCGCCGAAACGCTCCTATGATTTCATTCCTAAAACCGTCTAACGCCTTTCAAAGCGTATTTTATGTTTGCTTATGGATTTATTATCCATTGTTTTTAGGCAAAGAAAGTTTATTAGATGAATTTAAAGAAAAAGAACGCCTAAAAATCATGGAATGATGCAAATCGTGAATTGAATCATGAACGATTCTCTGGGTCATGAGTTGGGTTGGGTTTGACTCTTGGGTGAGATTTTTCCAACACTGCTCCTAAGGAATTTCTGAAGGAATTAACAAAAGAATTTCTGGAAGGGATTCTGCGGGTATTGTTGCAGGAATTTTCATAAGAGTTCCTAAGAAATTCTTAAAGAAATTTTTTGAGCAATTCCCTAAGTAGTCTTCTATAGTTTTACTAAAGAAATGTACGAATGAATTCATAAAACAATCCAGAGAAAATTCTGATGAATTAACAAGGAAATTTCTAAAAGAATTTTCGAAGGTATTTAAAGAGAATTTCTCAGATAATTCCTAAAAAACTATGAAGTCGAAGGTATTTCCTATTTCCGATGGAACTCCTAAAGAATATTTCAAATGAATTTATAAAGACCTTTTCGAGGAAATTCTAAAAGAATTCGTAAAGGATTTTTTACAGAAATTCCTAAAAGATTTCTTATTTCAAAACTAATTTCCAGAGGATTCCTTGGAGGAATGTACGAAGAAATTCTTGGAAATGTTGGAAAGTTCATTGCATCGAATTTTCAAAGGAATGCCTGGAAGAAATTCCAAAAGAAGTTCAGGAGAAGATTTCGAAGGAATTGATTTTTCTTTCTGAAGGAACACATGAAAGTTTTTCTGGAAGAATTCGCAATGGAATTTTCGAAGGAATTTGTAGAAGAAGGTTCCGCAGAATCCCTGAATTGCCGATGGAACTCTTGAAAGAATTTTTGAATGATTTTCTGATGGAATTTGAGGGGGTACTTCTTAAAGAATTTCCCAGGGTATAACAAAGAAAAAAAAGAATTGAAAATACCCGGAAGATTTTCCGATAGAATCTTTGAATAAATGTTGCAAGAAATTTCTTAAGCATTTTCCTATAGAGCCCCTGAAAGAAATTTAAAAGGAATTCCAGGAATTGGAAATTTCAGGAGAAATATGTCCAAGAATTCCCAGAGGCTTTTCCAGTAAATTACTCAACAATTTCAAGATGATAAAATACAATTAAAACTTCGAAATATATGAGAATGCGTGCAAACGTTTTAACTGATTAACTTCTCATAGACTTCTTACTGCTGAAGTCAAATTATCAATGGACCGATTACCCCAAATTAGTGGTGCTCCACCATTATCAGAACTCTGGTCCCGCAAGTGATTGTGATTCTATGAAAAATAATAAACTAAAAAAGTGCTGTTATTGCGTAAAAAAATCGATAGAAATAATCTCAACGGAAAATATTTGACCGGTAATTTTTTGCCATAATTGTTTTGATTGAGTAGCTATTTTAAGAATAGGATGGACCAAAAATGCCATATCCATTGAAAAAATATTTCCGAACTTTCATAACTTATAAACTAAAAGAACGATTTACAATTTTTGTGCATGAATAAAAAGATTCTTAGTTTTTAGAAATTTTAGAATTTTAAGAAAAAATATCGTGGAAGGAAAATAGTAAGCAATGCACACCTCCTCATAAGACGAGTTCGTACTATGAAGAATCCCATAATTCCACCAAGTACGCACACGTCTTACGACAACTGAATACATTCTACTAAAAAGCTCTTAAAATATTTCTTATCAGTATTAGTCAAAATATCCTGTTTTATTGTTTTTGGAATGTTTGACCACAACGAACACCTGCATACTTTTATTTTTCTCAATGAAAATTTAAATATTGCTACATAGTTCTTTCTAAAATTACGTAACGCTAAATTTGGTGATTTTGAACCCCCACCCTCCCCCTCGTAACACTTTTTGTATGGAAGGTTTAATTTTTTTGTATGGATCGTAGCGCTTGGCTTGACCCCCTCCCTCTCCTTTCAGCGTTACGTAATTTGCCCCAACATGACAAAAACGTAGAAATGTTCAATAAGCTGTTTATTAGCAACATTTTATTTTAATTTCTAAATTTTTATTTATATATGTACATAATATTATTGGAGTGGATCATAGTAGTATTGAAGAAACTTATTTCAAATTTTTTGATGTAATAACAATTTTGAAGTGATGGAGACGCATGGCCATTCAGAGGCCCCAAAACGCCCCCCGGGGCAAAACGACTCTCGGGTTTTCACTTATATTTACCATGTTTGAGATAGCTTTAATAAAACTAGACGTGACATTATGTAGGTTAGGCGAAAAAAGTGTCAAAATAATAGATAGGAATGTAGGAAAAACTGAAATATTCCACATTTTGATGAAACATCTAACATTTCGGCGAGGCAAAACGCCCTAGTGGAACTATCCTACAATGTACTCGCGTCTCCACGCACTGTCCATACCAGAATGCTGATGTGCCGACGCATGGTACGTTGTTCCCTAAGAGCTGCCTGCTAAAAGGCGTTTTGCCTCATGAGTTTTCCGGCAACGAAATATCACCACTTTTTTGAAATGTGAATATTATCAATATGATTGAGATTTTTTCTAATTTTAATATGGCATCAGCTAGCTATATTGTTTAACTGTTGCGTGAGGTAGAAACACCCATGAAAATCGTTATAGTTAAGGCATAAAAGCAGTCTATGCTTAGCTAGGGCATATTGCCCCTCCTTCCCCTACTCAATTAGTTTTTGCAGAATTAAGAAGCGGAGTACGTGGAGATGGAACATCTGTGCCATTCTCAGGAAACACGCAAGTTCTATCAGAAGCTTAACGCATCCCGCAAAGGCTTCGTGCCGCGAGCCGAGATGTGCAGGGATAAGGATGGGAGCATTTTGACTGACGAACGTGTGGTGCTCGAAAGGTGGAAGCAACACTTCGAGGAGCACCTAAATAGCGCTGAGAGAACAGGCAATGAGAGTTAAGGAAACGGATGAGCTCCCACCATGAAGGAAGTTGAGGGTACCATCCAACTGATCGGAGCTGAGCTCATCAAGATGGACCCGGAAGAGCCACTTGCCTATACAAGCTGATAGTCAGAATTTAGGAAACTACCGGGAAAAAGCTACCGGAGGAGTGGCAGGATGGGGTCATATGCCCCATCTACAAAATAGGCGACAAACTGGAGTGTGATAACTTCCGAGCGATCACCAATCAAAATCCATTTTTTAGGTCCTGATGCACAAGTCTATTGCCACCCTATGCGAACTGAGCACAATGATAATGCTAAGAATTGACCTAAGGCTTATTTATAAGTTATGTTTATTATTGTCTTGACCGTATATGGAATAATCTTCTACCGGAGGTAGTTACTCACCACCTACGGAAGGTGAGAAATGCAAAACGAGAATACAGACAACACTCGACTACAGAGTACAGACAGTGGGTGTTCTTCCTGAAAGACGAGCAGTCGTGTTGACTCACGATCCGAGAAGTTTTAAGATAGTGGTGTGGGCGTGAAGTGAAATTAGTTTTGTCCTTAACTAAGACCGGGACCTATTTTGGAAGGTTCTTGCCGCACGGCAACTTGGAGTAAGTCTTATCCCGAAAAACGTCGTACAATTCCTCGCTCCCCCCTCCCCCAACAATACAGCATGCGGAGTCAGAAATTGTTCGAGCCCCGGGTCTGCTGCGGCGTTTCCTGTGATACCAATTTACTACTCGCAACCGCCGCCGGTTTAAAGCCGCATGAACACAATGTTACATACGAGCTTCTATTCATGCCGATAGTGTTCATGATGGTTTTAAGCCAGTGGTGTAGCAGCAAGGCTGATACGTTTCCGATAATGTCGAGTTTAGCAGCTTGGGGCTTAGGTAGTTCTCCTTTTGGGACTGAGCAGAACTCCTGGGGTCGAAAGTAGCAAGTAGCAAAGCAAAGCAACTAAAAAAAATTCTCCCGTGAATATGGTGTAGGTTCTTTACTTCAATGGTGAGCTGTCGTGCGATAGTGACAACGAATCAAAAAAAAAATTCTAACCATCACTTTTAGACGAGCTTACTTTGCCCCAAAAAGTTTCCCTATTGATTAGCGAATAACCTCGAAATGCTATTCTGCATTTTGTGGGCATATTTTTCCCATATGAATAGGAAATTCAGCAAAGATGGGACTGATATGCAATCATAGATAGTATTGCTGCTATATCTAAACTAAGATTTCTGAAAAAAGCTGTTTGGTTTGTCTTTAAGATGTTTTGGAGAAAAAGAATAAAATAGATTAAAACTAACTCGTTTTTAGCTAGGGGGAATGACGCCTTTGGCAGGTTTTGTTCTATTATTGGCAGGGGTTTTATTATGACTGACTATGCTCGAATTTGGCCTAAACATTCTTTGCATATCAATGAACATTGTGGCCAAATTTCATAAAATTTGGTCGACAAAACCCCCCTGACAATAATAGAACAAAACCTGCCAAAGCCGTCCTTCCACCTACATGACTTTTTAATGGTTGGTTGGTTTAATGATACACTTCTATAAAACTACCATAAACAGCCTTGAAGAGCAAAACAATTTATCATTCGAACAAATAAAACTTCAATAATCAGAGAGATTTGAATGCAATATAAACATCTCATGGGCAAAAGATTAAACCGACAAGATTTTGTTTTCATAAAGGCATTTTCATCCTGATGATACATAGAAGCAACTTAAAAATCTACTGTCTATTTTCTTGTGAAGCTAAAGAAATGTGCATAACGCTTTGAAAATGTTCTCATTCGATTTGTTATTTTCCAATATGGCTGTCGATTATCACTCCAGTAGAATATCCAAATCACCATTGTATCTCATTTTCTTGAATAAAATAAATAGATACAGGATAGAATAAAACTGAAGTCTCTAGAAAACATTCAAAATAAAATTCTATCTAGATTAAATCATTTTCAAGTAACACTGCCCTTGAGGTATTCTTGAATAAGATTTGGTTGCAAGTACTTTTACAGCTGGTTGTGTTTCTTTTTTTTTTGTGCGAATATCGATAGCACGGCACAAATGTATAAAGAAAAGAGAAATTTGCCTGAACATTATTCCAAACAAATATGAGTCAAAATGTATTGTTCATCGACGGAAGAATGAAAAGTTATGTTATATTGAATCAACGATTCTAAAGAACAAATGATTACCAAATAATGACACGTGCAAGTGAGAGGTTTCATCAAGTTGTTCATAGTGAGGATTGCACTGTTTTTTTTTCGGTTACTGCAGGCTCAGGGAATGTGGAAGTAACATTGCGTAAGGGGATTATTTTTAAGTGTAGTTTTTCATTTACTTCTTCATTGGAAGGTTCGCTTGGCTGTTTATGGCCATCGGTGCACCTGCATTTTTTGACAGATTCGTATGGACAGCTCTTCTAAAATCAACCAGCATTTTTCGCAATCGTTTAATTTTAATTGTTGTTTTGAATCGAATTGACACATCGTCACTCTAACCATAAGCCCTCAACCACTTTCCAATTTTGAAAAGTGTCTTCTTTTCATATGATATACAAATGCGATATTGCATTGTATAAGCAAATGCGCATTGGCAGACACATTTCCCCCACCCCATTTCGGGGTCTAAAAATAGACTTTATTCAAATTGATAGGATAATACACCATCGACTGTGACGTGTCGTACGTCGCGCCGACACACCCACTCGATGGAGTCCCATTTCTGCAACTGGGCTGGTGCTGAGAAGTTTTGTTCAAACACGAGGAACGATGGTCTAAAATATTCCTTTTCTTGGCATTTCAAGTCCGTAATAGTCCAGAATAACGTCTGTAAAAATGACGTTATTTCAAGAATTGCAATTAACAGAAAGTTACTTGATTTTTTAAAGTATCAAACATATTTCTTAGATCATTTAGTCAGATTATTAATATGAGCATTATACTAATTTGGATAATAATCAATTCGGCTAGTTAAATAATTCTGTTGATAGTTTGGTTAAACTGCTGGAGTCAGGTTCATATAATTACATTGAACGAAATTGGCCAGGCGGCTGCTGAAATTTGACAAAATCACTCTAGTTATGGAAATAATATCAGTTCGAAAAGACCAGAGCTAAACTCACGAATCGCAGTAAGTTGAGCAGGGTTTATTGGTATGATTTGATTAATTAAAATCGGAAAACGGTAAAAAAGTTTTATTTTAAACAATATTTTGAAATCACGTGCTCATTTGTGCTACTGGCAGTTGACTTTATTGAATTACATGTTAAAAATGACTCAAATAAAATCTCCCCCTAAAACGAATAATCTTCCATAGAAAATTGCTGGGTGGGTGCATAATTTCCATAAACATAGGAAAAAAGCCAAGAAGCTTTTAGGTTTAGCAATTAAAAGCAGTAACACAAACGTTGTAATTACAGAGGAGTTATTCCTAAAAGAATCGCAATTTTCCATTGTAAAAAAGTATGCATAAAAAATAGATATTTAAAATCAATACATGCAAAACTTGTGATATATTTTATTGAAAAATTGTACAGCAGATAACCACTTTCCTTCAGCGGGATTCGTACTCACGACACTCAGTACGCCGGTGCTTTCTCCAAATACGCTACGACGGCTATCAGTTGGCCTTCACGTTTCCAGGTCATTAGGTCGAAGGTCCAAGTGAGTAATGACAAGTAAGCTCTTCCTTCTTAATTATTTTTTCTTCCTTTTTCCTCTATCTTCCTGCCAACTTTTTTCCTCCATTATTTTTTCTTCTTCCTTATTCCCTTTTTCTTCATTCTTTCTTTTAATTTCTTCGTTATTTTTTTTTTCTTTTATCTTTTTTCTTCCTTCTTCTTTCTGCCTCCTCTCCTTTTCTTTCTACCTTTTGCTTTTAACCTTCTTTTTTTTTCTTCCATCCATTTTTCTTCTTCCTTTTGCCTTCTGTCTTCTTCCTTCTAATTCTTCTTCTTTTTTTCCATCTTTCTTACGTTATCTTTCTTACTTATTTCTTCTTTTTTCGTCCTCCATATTTTTCTTTATTCCTAATTCCTTCTTTCTTTTGCTGTCTTCCTCCTTCTTACTTCTTCTTTTTTGCTTTTTTCTTCCTGTTTTCTTACTTTTTTTCTTCAGTCATCCTTTTTTCCTCTTCTTTTTTTCTTCTTCCTACTCCCTTCTATCTCCTTCTTTCTATCTTCTTCCTTCTTTTATATTTCTTCTTCCTACTTTCTATTTCCATCTTTCATCCGCCTTTTTTCACTTCTTCCTCTTCCTTCCTTTTCCCTTTTCTATTTTTCCTCCATCTTTCTTCTTTTTTCCTCATTCTTGCTTCTTTTTTCTCCATACTTCCTGCTTCCTTTTTCCATCTTTCTTTTTATTTCTTCCTTCTCTACCTACTCCACTCCTATTTTTTATCTTTGTCCCAGCTCCCTTCTTCTTTATTCCTTTCATCCTTCTTCTTCCTTCTTGCTGCTTTTCTCTGCCTTATTTTTTTTCGCTTTTTGTTCTTCCACCTCCTTTCTCCTTCTGCTACTTTTTTTTCTACCTACTCCTTCTCTGTCTTTTTTTCTTTCTTCCTCTTCCCATTACCCTTCTTCATTTTTCTTTGTGCTTCTTCTTTCTAACTTCTCTCTTTTCATTTCTTACTTCTTACTTCTCACTTCTTCCTTATTCCCTTTTTCTTCATTCTTTCTTTTAATTTCTTCGTTATTTTTTCTTTCTTTTATCTTTTTTCTTCCTTCTTCTTTCTGCCTCCTCTCTTTTTCTTTCTACCTTTTGCTTTTAACCTTCTTTTTTTTTCTTTCATCCATTTTTCTTCTTCCTTTTGCCTTCTGTCTTCTTCCTTCTAATTCTTCGTCTTTTGACGTAGGACTTACGTCTCTCTTTACTATACCGGGTGTCATTTCAAAATATTCAAATCGACCGCGTTACGCTGTGTTGAAAGATTTTAAACGTTAATAGCGTTCGTCTCAGTGGACGAATTTCTGCGGTAAGCCACTCAATCGACAGATTTCAAGTATGCCTTTCATGTCCATGCTTGATAAGACCCGAAAAACTTGTTTCAATAGGCATGAAACTGTTTTCAATGAAAAACATTGAGATCAAGGGAACCTATAAATATGGGTACCGCATAATTCTTGCATCATTCCATTACCACCCTCTGATTGGTGCAGACACTAGCGAATGAGCAGCCGCTGGGTCAGCCGAGAAGCCATAAAATAGCGCAACGCGATTTTTTCCTTTCATTCTGACCGGGACAAGCGAAGCAACCGCATCATCGATTGAACAGCACTCACACCTTTTAGCAGGGAATGAAGTCAGTACAGCAGCAGTCCACCCTACAGACCTGACAAAGCAGCAATGCTGAGCAGATACCGGCAGCAGCAGCAGAGTCGAGCCGAGACCGGCCGGCATCAGTGATGAGCCGAGACAGGCTGAAGAAAAGCCACATGATGCAGCATGTATGTCCAAAAAACAAACGGTTCTTCAGAGAGCCAATGATAGAGATCAATATTAAAGCTTTCAATTCCCTTTGGGATAGAAATTGCAGGGTTGTTACGGAGATCCTGAAATATTTTCCGCGCCGTCTAAAATCAAATCCACGCCATTTCCGCGCGACATGAAAATCCATTCTGCGCCAAATCCGCGCGACCCAAAACTAAATTCTAAGCAAATACACGTTAAATATCAATGCATTGATCAATGCAATATTGGCATTTATAAAAAAATATGTAGAAAAGCATTGTTTGGTACTGACCGCACACAAATCGAACGTGACTGAACGATCGTCCCATGTTATGAATTCTAAATCTTATCACCCGAAATCCCATGTCCGGGTGTTTCCTTCCTTCTACTACTAACAATGTTGGCTCAGAAAAGAACACCCTACTTCCCACCTGAACTGCAATTCTAAGCTCGCTTGCCCGGCTTATTGGCCTGTATCTAGCGAAAAGTCCCGTTAGGAAATAGACGCCAGCAGCGAGCAATAAGCGTAAAAAAGAAGAAGCCCTTCTCGAATGCGTTGATGATGATGACGTTTTAGCCGACAAAGATCGGGATACAAGACACTAGCTGATTGGCCCACCAATTGGGAAGTAGAGAAGATTCAAAATTAAGTAGTATAAAAGAAAAGTGCATTCGCTCGCAGAGCATTCAGTCTTTTTTATACCATCACTAGAAATTCGCGGTTATTTGAAAAGATCGTTTTCTTACTTTTTGCACTTAGCCGAAGCAAACAGCCCTTTTCAAGGCTCTAAGAGTTAAAAATAATGTTCTCCTTCAGTCGCTATCGCACGGATTAGAAGGCCCTTCAGTGGAAGGGCTGAGATACAGTCTACATCCCCTGCTGAGCTAACTTGTGGTTTATTTCAGGCAGTCCTTCAGTGGGAAGGTTGCCACTGTCGAGGCTAATATTTCGTGACCGGACAGATATTTCCTGATTTTTTTTTTGATGATTTTTGTTCGCGGTAGTTTTGAGTTCTGTGTCGATTTGATGAGATGATTTTGCCAAGGAATGGTATGCAACGCCGATTATTTATCCAAAATAGTTGATGTGAGAAATTTGGACATATTATGTATCTTAAAGGCATGGTCAAGTCAAGTCCTACGTCCACTTAGCGGTTATGTCACAGACATTACCCACTGTTCGTTTTCTTTCTTCCTATTCCCATTACCTTTCTTTATTTTTATTTGTGCTTCTTTTTTCTAACTTCTCTCTTTTCATTTCTTACTTCTTACTTCTCACTTCTCATTTCTGGTTGTTCACTTTCCACTTCTCACTTCTCTTTTGGCCTATTAACCATTAGGCCTACTGGCTTGAAGCAAGTGAAAAATGTTACTATTCTGAATGATGTCTTTATTCATGAAATAGAAACTTAGACATATTTGAATATGATACAATAGTGTCCGGTACTCGGGGACACTTTTCTGAACCGTGAAAATTTTCACCAAAATTCATCATCAAAATACATCGTCCAAAAACGTGTTCAAATGATCAAATATAGTTTGTATGAGTCATTAATGGTCATATTTTGTGTATATGGTGTACAAGTAAACATAACCCGGATAATTAAAGAGTTTTTCGTAAAATGGCTTATGTGTCCGACACAGGGGGATCTCCCCCTATACGTTATTCCATAATATTAGTGTTAACGGACTCTACTCATCGTACTCTTTAACAGAAAAATAGAAAACATATATGCTGTAATTTGGCGCATATGTCACTTTTTCAGATTACGGCAGTGTATTGTTGTATAAAAAATTACAATTAAAATACACTGACAGCGGACCTTCGCGGGTGATACCATCCACATAAATCCTAACATTCGCGTAAAAATCTACTCTAATGAGAATAGTTTTTTATTGCGGTTCTCACGTATCCTCCGTGTCTATTGGAAAGTGTTCAAAATTCGGCCAGAAATCGCGTGAAGATAAACTTGCCTAAATATTTGCCATATTTGTTTTCGCCAACGCCGGTTCACGCTGCCGTTGTTGGTAAATACGTCGGCGAGGCAAAAGTGATGGCTCCACCGCATAGTGGCGAGTCCTTATTCGAATACCAGGCAAACCTTAATATATTGCTCGAGTTTTTCACACAAGAGTTATTTTACATCCATTGAACTTGCCACACAAGATACATACTCATGCAATGGCGGGCATAGAAAAACTTTCAATTAATAACTGAGGAAAACTGATAAAATACATTAATAAGTCCAAATGCGGGCCAAATTCCAGTTGTAATGTAGAACCATTGAAGAGGAAGAAGGAGATTCTACCCAGATTACAATTATTTTAAACAACAAATGTATGTATTACAAAATTAGGATTCATTCCGTGCCTATAGTTCGAACGAGCCAGACGTGTGTGCTGTGTCTCATCGCGGATTGTGTTCGGTAGTGCGAGTCTATTGTGTGGTGCCTACTTACGGATCCAAGGCGATCGCTGTCGGCGAGTGAAGTAGCTGCTTCTGGCGACGCCAGTGAAGCAGGCTATTGTTACTGCTGCTACCTACAGCAGCAGGGGCAGATAAGTAGAAACGTTTTTATTGTTCTCCCATCTGCTTGATTCGGAGTGGGACTGATAGAATAAATAAAATTAGTTTTTTTTAAGTTTTTTTTCTGATTAGCTATTAGTCTTAAGTTAACATAAGCAAAATCATCCTTCCACCTTGCGGGGTGAGAATGGAGACAGAGACTGTGGAAGGCAATGGGCCTCCAAAAGATGCAGGGCGTACACGATTGTACCATGCGGCTTCGCCTGGGCCTTGGGTTGTTTACTTTCGGCAGAAAGTGAAGAGCCTAGATTTTCTGGGCATAAAACGAGATTTGACGCGTCGTTTTACGAAGCTTGAATTCAGCCAAATCAACAGGAACAAACTACGCATCACCGCACCTACATACCAGGTGGCGAATGAAATTGCTGGCGACAGGGCGTACAATGTTGAATATTTAGTTTATGTGCCCTCGCGGGAGGTCGAGATAGAAGGCGTAATCAACGCAGCGAGCTTGACTTGCAAGGATGTGCTTGCAGGGAAAGGTCGCCTAAAGAACGCTACTCTACAATCTACCGTGGATATTCTGGACTGCAAGGAATTGCATTCAGCAGCCACGGTAGATGGCAAAAGGTTTATTCCAAGTCGGGCTCGCTTCGGTGACATTCGCCGGTTCGATGCTTCCAAAGTATGTAGATATAGAAAATATGTTGTTTCCGGTGCGTCTTTTTGTGCCAAGGGTATTTAATTGTACCAACTGCAAACAACTTGGTCACACTGCCGAGTTTTGTGACAACAAACCACGTTGTGGCAAATGCTCAGAAAGACATCGGGAGGAGTTCTGCCAGCAACAAGCAACAAAATGTGCTTATTGTGGTTTGAATCCTCCCCATGGTTTGCAGGAATGCCCGGTGTACAAAAAGCGCACCCAAAAAGTGAAGCGCTCGTTGGTACAGCGCTCCAAGCAGTCGTATGCGGAAATGGTAAAGTCGCAAGACGCATCCGCCACAGCCACTGCATCGACTGCTTTTTCAGCCACCGTTCGTGTGAGTGATTATTATGATTCCATATCCATTGATGAATTGGACTCTGACGCAGCCGATATGGATGATCCTGCGGAGGTACACGTGCCCGAAAAGAGGAAGCAACCGTCTTCCCCGGGATCGCGCCGCAAGAGAACAAAAATCATCCATAAAAGCTTGGCAAAATCTGAAGGTAATGGGGGTTTATTTAAAATCCCGAAGCAATCTGTCCCTACTGCTTCTTTTGATCCTAGTTGCAGTAAGACATTCCCGCCATTGTTTAAATCCGATGTTTCGAAGAAACATCCGGCTAGGAGAATCAACGAAAGAAAAAACAAATTCGCACTTCTAGAAAAAGTATTCCGTCCAAGCGAGGATTGATCTCCTTAAGGACCTTGTGGACCGTTGTTTGAACTTGTTCAATATTCCGAATTCATTGAGGCCAATCATTGACCTCTTTATTCCAACAGTTGAAAGTTATCTGAAGCAATTGACTGTTTCATGGCCCCTTCTTGCAGAAATTGTATCTTTCGATGGATAATACGGCCAACACCGAAGATACAATCACTGTGCTGCAGTGGAACTGTCACAGTCTGAAAAATAAATTAGACGTGTTCAAGTTTTTGATTCGCAATTCCGATTGCGATATATTTGCACTCTGTGAAACATGGCTTTCTTCTGAAAATGAAATCAACTTCCACGATTTTAACATTATTCGCCAAGATCGGGATGATCATTATGGTGGCGTTCTTTTGGGGATCAAAAAATGCTACTCCTTCTACAGAATTCCCATTCCGACTGTTCCCGGCTTAGAAATCGTCGCATGCCAAGTAAATGTGAAGAATAAAGATCTTTGCATAGCTTCAGTGTACATTCCTCCAAATGCCTCTATTAATCGTCGACATTTCTGGAACGCAGTCTCCTCCTATCATCTCCAGTATTGATATTGGGTGATATGAACGCACATGGTATTGGATGGGGCGAAACGTATGACGATTATAGGGCGCCTATTTTCTATGATTTGTGTGACGATTTCAATTTGAATATTTTGAACACTGGTGAAGTAACTCGAATAGGACCAAATGGTCAACAAAGCCGTATTGATCTGTCTTTATGTTCAAATTCACTATCATTAGATTGCACGTGGAAGGTAATTCAAGATCCCCATGGTAGTGATCATATGCCGATAGTTACCACAATTAAAAGTAGCTATCAACAATCTGAGCCAGTTAATGTCCCTTTCGACCTCACGAAAAACATTGACTGGCCAAAATTTGCATCGGCGGTAAAAATTGGTATTGAATCAACTGATATTCTTCCACCTTTGGATGAATATAGATTCCTTACTGAGTTGATTCAAAAAAGCGCAGTAGAAACCTAGAAATGACGCGTTCCGAGTACATCTGTCAGACCAGCCACTCCTGGATGGGATGATGAATGTACTAAGTTGTATTCTGAGAAATCAGTGCCTTCAAGGCCGTAAACACGGAAGGTCTGAGCTTTTGAAGAGTATTTGAGGCTGAAAGCTCAAAATCTTCTCAAGGCTAAAAACAGCTACTGCGACTTTGTCGAGGACTATCACGAGAAACCTCAATGACAACACTTTGGAAAACGGCCGCAACATGCGGAACCGCATTTCCACCAACGAGAGTGAAGAATACTCCAATCGATGGATATTCAACTTCGCAAAAAGGTCTGCCAGATTCCGTACCACAGAACCCTATTTCGAGAATCAGTCACTGATCCCGGTTCTTTGGATGGACCATTCACAATGCTGGAACTTTCTATGTCTCTTCTTTCATCGAATAATTCTGCTCCGGGATGCGATAACATCAAATTCAATCTTCTAAAACCTCCCAGATATCGCAAAAGACGATTACTTGACCTGACAACTGTTTCATGGGTACAACATTGTGCCACCTGAATGGCGACAGGTCAAAGTAATGCTATTCAAAAGCCTGGGAAACCAGCGTCTAATCACAATTCTACCGACCGATTGCCATGCTATCATGCATGAGAAATGGAAAATGATCCTTTCAGAGATTGACCATTGGTCGAGCAAAATGCATTACTGTCAAATACTCAATTGGGTTTCGAAAAGGTAAAGGAACAAATGACTCTGCGCTTTCTCTTCAGATATCAGCTGGCCTTGCGCACAAAGACAACTGTGATTTTCTTAGATAATGGGCGCATTCTGTTTCCATAGAAGTACTGTCAAAATCTGCAGTAGTGGATTACCCGTTATTTTAGATAATTTCTTGTACAATTTTTGTCAGTAAAACACATGAACTTTACTCTCGCACTCAACAACTTCCAGAAATAGCTTGGCCTTCCCAAGGTTCATGTTTAAGTCCCTTCTTTACAATTTCTATGTTAAAGATATTGACAATTGTTTGGAAGGACAATGCACGCTTGAACAACTTGCAGATGATGCCGTGATCTCCTAAGAGGTTCATGTGCAGTTTGCAAAGACCATTGCAAAATTCCTAAATAACCTGACTGTTTGGGCCAGACATTTGGGATCGAGTTCTCTCCGCAAAAACTCAATTGGTTGTGTTTACTAAGAAGCGGTACCCTCTCAACTGAAACTAAAGCTGTTGAAGATGACATAAACCAATCTTTATCTTCTAAATACCTTGGGGTCTGTTTGATTCAAGTGTACCTGGAAGACCCATATTGATTTTGTTGAGAAGCCGAAAAAGGATCCATTTTCCGTTCTATCTCCGGAACATGGTGGGCGCTCACCGGAAGACCTCATCAAACTATATAAACGACTATTCTCTCTGTTTTAGAGTAGGCTCTTCTGCTTCCTCTCAGCAGCTGAGTGCCACCTAATCAAATTGGAACGAATTCAATATCGTTGTTTGCGTATTGCCCTTGGCTGTATGCATTCAACGCATAACATGAGCCTGGAGGTGCTTGCTGGAGTCCCTCTTTAAAGCACCGTTACTGGGAGCTCTACTTAGACATCAAATGTGGAACAAGTAACACACTTGTATTAGAAAACTTCGATAATATGCTTGAACTGCTCATCTTCAAGATACTGCAGAGTCTATCTCAACTACATATCGACAGATCTCTGTCTTCCATGTATAATCCAACTCGAGTTCACTTCGTCAACGACAGTTCCTCAATTGAATACGATCTGTCCATGAAACACGCTATTCAAGGAATACCAGATCATCTTCGACAAATATCTATCCTTCCATTTTTTCTGAAAAATATGAACATGTCAATTGCAATAACAGATATTTCACTGATGGTTCTCGCATTACGGATCCACTGGCTTCGGTGTTTTCAACGTAATTCAACCACCTTCCGAAAACTTCAAGAACCGTGTTCGGTTTATGTTGCTGAGCTAGCAATTAATTTCGCTTTGGGGATAATTTCAATCAGCCGTAGACCTTTCATTCTTCGATATCTTAGTTCTATCGAGGCACTCGTCGATGAAACTACAAGCACGCATCTTACTTTCTTACAACGAAGAGCAGATGCGTGATTTTTCGAAAGATCATTCAAGATTACCTTTGTATGGGTCCCATCCATTGCTAATCTATGGCAATGAGAAGGCGGACTCGCTAGCAAAGGTGGGCGCACAGGAAGGTGAAGTTTTGATAGACAAATCTCGAACAACGAGTTTTTCCCATTAGTCCGTCAGAGTACTCTAAAATTGGCAAATGTTTGGTCACACAATGAACTTGGACGGTGGCTCTTTTCCATGTTCCTAAAGTTTCTGCGCGAGCGTGGTTCAGAGGTGAGGACTTAAGCCGAGGCTTCATTCGCACGATTCGAGACTTATGTCCAATCACTTCTTCACTAAACGCACACTCTATAGAATAAACCTGGTTGATAGCAACCTATGGGTGTGGAGCCGGTTACGATGACATCGATCACGTATTTGTATTGCTCGGAAAACGACGCCTCCAGAGAGCAACTATTGGATACCCTTGTGGCCAGGTAAACAACCCTACAGGAAGTAAGAGGTGTTTTGGGGATCGGATGTGGTTTATATGCAGGCCATCTAGCCTTTCTTTGCTCGTCTGACATAAAGTCTAATTCCCTATCTTTTTTTCTTTCTCGTTTTGTTTTTGTCTTATTGTTCTGTGTAATACGAAGCTTGGCCATCCGGAAGATGCTCCTGACGAACCACAACTCAGCCGACGCTACGCCATACCTTTTGACGTCAAATACCCGGATGAGCAGCTGAAATACCTCAAACCTAAATCCAACCTAGTCCGTCCTGAAATTACGCAATCTAACCTTGAGTCGCCACGAGTATCTTGGTCTATACCTTTCCTTACTAACTGTTGATAATAAGATGATATCGATTGTAAATATCATAAGATCTCGCTCCGTTAAGTGTTATACACGCCTGAGCCTGTCAAATAAACCAATAGATAAAAAAAAAAAACACAGAACGAACGAACGAAACGAAAATGCGCGAACAAAAAGCACGTCAGTACGCCTGCTGTCACAAATTGAAATACTCGCGACAGGCACTCTTCTTTTATACACAAAGAAAATCTTCCGTGAACCCGAAGGCCCGTGACATCCGCATTCTGATATCCGTGTTAGGAATGCACGGGATTGTTACATATGAAATTTGTACTGGCTTTGACAAGAATTGAAATTTTCAATAGCTTATTGTTATTAATCTTAAGTTTCAATGGATATGCAAAATGGTGGAAGTGTCGAGGTCGATCGATATATAAATCTAAAATCCATCGAAAGATAAAGGCGCTAGTAACGTTCAAAATCTTCCCTTTCAGCGTAACGCTCTCGATTTCCAAAAATCTAAATGACACCCAGTATAGTAAAGAAAGACTTAAGTCCTACGTCAAAACAATATCTATCAAACTATTAAACAAAAGGACAAACATGGACAAATGAAATACCATGGATTTGATGGGCCTGCATGTGTACTTTCAGATAACGATTGAAATTTTTGCTAATATTTGCTACTAGCTGCAGTAGAATGCTTAGAAAAATATCACTTTTTCATGAAAAAACGCTTATAAAATGCTTGAAAATGAAGCTATCAACCATCTTATGTATCCAAAAGATGCGCCATCCAAAGACCATGAAGCGATGCTAAGACAGTTTTGAAAATATTCTGAATTGATGAAAGTGGAGGCTAAAAACTATTTTTTCGGGACCACCCTATCTAAATTTAGCAATTTTGTAATAAAACATTACCTATATAAGATAAAATAAATGTATATTGAGCAAAAATGCTTAGAATTAAATTCTCTACAACTTTGTAGAATTATATGAACTCCTAACTCAAAAGGGTAAAAAAATACATTTCCAAAAAAAGTTCACCGAAGGGCCACTCTAATGACCACCTACACTTAAAATAGATCTCTTTTTGTAGATCATTTCTTCTGAAGACGTCAAAACTCTAGCACTGATGGTTTTCGAGTTATCGATTTATGTCGTGAAATTTGACCATTGTACACTGGGACAGAGCCGCCTCGCAGCTTAGTGTTCATTAAGCACTTCCACAGTTCTTAACTGCGAGTTTTCTAAGCCAAGTTACCATTTTTGCATTTGTATATCATGAGGCTAACACGATGATACTTTTATGCCCAGGGAAGTCGAGACAATTTCCAATCCGAAAATTGCCTAGACCGGCACCGGGAATCGAACCCAGCCACCCTCAGCATTGTCTTGCTTTGTAGCCGCGCGTCTTACCGCACGGCTAAGGAGGGCCCTTGTGCATCATGAAAACCCCAATATTCTTGAATACGGGTTGCTCAAGCATCTCCAATTCAGTCCACGGTATCTACCAAACCAACCAAGGTTTTTGCAATGTCCCTTCCCCAACGCTTATAGCATTGTGAAAGCCCAATTTTCTTGAATACGAGATGTTCGAGGTATTTTAAAACATTCTTGAGCTTAGGCCACGGTATCTAACAGATCAATCAGGTTTTTGAAATGTCCCGATCATCTGTATACACCTAATTCAGTTCAATAAGCATATGATTCAAATTTTCTTGAACATGAGGTGTGCAAAGTCTTCCAAAATGAATTAATATCAAGGTATCTATTAGATGCACAATGTCTATAGAGGTGTTTGTCTATTTGAATTTAGCCACGGACTTTTTGTAGTTGGAGGCTAGGTCATGCGGAAAGAGCCGCATTTTTGTTCTCAAGCGAGAGGAGGGATGTTTGAAAATCAATCCCATGAGCATGTTTTGCAGTTACTTAGTTACTTAGTTACTGTCAAATGTTTCCCGCTCTTCAAATTTATTTTTTCATACTGCATGAGGGAGAATAAATGCGAGAGGCTCTGCGTTTGCATGGTTTGCTTACATTCCCGATTCATTCAGCTTTTGGATCTCGTGCATTTTCGTAACAAGTAATATATAAAAAATATAATGGAAAAATATTTTTAGACGTAAACTACTTCTAAGGGGAAGACTCTGATACAGGGTGTAAAACGGAAATTTCCAAATTTGAGACCGTCACGAAATTAGGATAGATTTCAAACGCTAATAGCTCCTTTATCTTTCAATGGATTTTCGAGATTTTATTATCAATCGAATCGGCAACCCTCCAGCAATTGGCCTATTGGAACTATTGGTTGTCAACGTAAACACATTAAAAATCCAAATCTTTTCCAACCCAGTAAAATTTCACAGTTTCGTTACGACCGCCGTCTGCGGTTGGTTCTTGCGCTTTACTTTTGTGCGGTGATTCGCACAAAAAGTACAAAATAGAACCAAAGCAATGACCGCGGTCGGAGCAAAAAAGTAGTAAGTCGAGTCAAGTACAAGACACTGAAGACGGCCTTACTGTTGAGGTCGAAATACGTATCTGTCAAGATACAATTAAGTGGTGGAATTCAATGGGATTGTATTAACTCGTCTTATGACAAGTGAAGACATTCCACTAAAAAGCTCAAAATAATTTTCTTATAAAAAAAGTAGTGTTTATAAAAAAAGTGCTACAGATGCTGGACATGTTCATGTAAGCAAGAGGTGAATATTAAAATTGATTATCAACTTTAAACAAGGTTACACTCTAACTTTTTTGACGGAAATTGAGTAAAATTTCTGTGGGATAGAAAGAGAGAGCAATGCAATTTTACTCAGTCACTGAGAAGGTGAAAGTTAGCGTGTATCCTACTATTTAGGCAGCATCCCTTTAAAATAACACTTCAAAAGCATTTAATCGCCATTTAATAGGCAATTAACTATGAAATGCATTAATCACAAATGCAAGTCGAATAACAATCGGAGAATGGCATCATCACCACTGCGGAATAATAAATTTTAAATTGTCATATCCAACCATTTTCATATATAATGAGTTACGCCAATTTTGTTCGAAACATAAATGGATTGGTGTCCGATCGAACATGATTTGCGGAAAAACTACACATTACACGCGGCAAAACGTTTACCAAAACAAACCTCCCGCTACCTCCCGACTCCACATATCCAACAATCTAATGGTTGTAATTTGACTAGCACGCACGCGCGGTTTGTATGAGAATTACTAATGAAAACAGTAAAATTTTCGGAAAACCGTTTTGCAACGTTGATTATTAATATCTAAAAATATATGAGTACGTTGGCAACAACGGAAACTTATCAAGTGAATAAATCGTATTTATTGCGTATATATTCGCTGCTTGCAAAAAAAAAAAAAGGAATACTAAATCGTGGGAAATTCAATTGAGCGAATATCAATAATGAGCATTTTTATTTTCTTTATAACTTTGCTTACGAAAATCCGATCGGTTCGCAACAACAATCGTCTTACAGATTTAGAAATATTCTACGAAGTCTACGGGTTGATTATATTTAGGGGGAGATCCTCCAGTGCCGGACACATAAGCCATTTAACAAAAATAACTTTAACTATCCGGATTATGTTTCCTTTTATACCATACTAGCAAAACGTACCCTGCGTTGCTCAGGTTTTTACGTTTAACGTTTGAAATGTCATTTTCTGCGTTGATGGCAAGCGGCGCCGCAATCTAGATCATTTTTCAAGCGATCGCATTAGGTTTTCTCCAAACTCGCCCTAATATTGTATTTTGACAATTTTCCCACCTTTCCTAAAAATTACTAACTTTTTGCATATAGAAACACAGCTGATCCCAATACTAATCGATTAGTGAGGAAATCTCGCAAACTGGTCATCCTCTTCGTGAGTTATATTGCCTCAAAGGAAGAATAGATAGAAGAAAGAAACACAAAATATGACTATCGACCATTGATGATTCATACAAACTATATTTGATCATTTGGACACGTTTTTCAACGATTTAAGAAAAATTTACGATTCAGAAAAATGTCTCTTAGTACCGGACACTATTGCATCATAATAAATGTGACTAAGTTCCTGTTGCATGAGTACAGACATCATTCAGAATAGTAATATTATTCACGTGCTTTAAGTCGTACAAATTAAAAATTGTTAGTGGAGCTTATTTGACTTTTCAGCTAAATTTTTTACATCCTAATCCACATTCCCACCTTTTTCAATGTCCTCTTCAATTTTTGTTTCTGCTAATTTTTGTGGCTTTCTCAGCAAGAAGAAACAATTGAATTGAAGTAAGTGTAACAAAACAGGTGTGAAGAATTTTTATTCAACTTCAAATTTTGTACCAAGTTTATCACATGAAGATCTGATATTCCTTGCCGTTAGAAGCCTTTTCAATAGCTTACTTTTGTACTTGATAAGATGAAGGAGGGACCTCTACAAGTAGTGTCGTTTTAAGAAGTGTCCGGTATTGAGAGGTGTCCGGCGCTGGGAGATCTCCCCCTAAATAGTTAATGATGCGCCTCACGAAACGATCTCTCACATACGGATCGATTTCTATAGTCATTTCCATACAAACTTCAAACTGTTCGTACTCAGTTATATTACAACTATTTCAGTTGAAAATATAGGAGGTTCACCAAAACAACAAAGGGAGCGCAAAAGTCAAAATTTCAATTACTCTAGGCTCCAACCAAAATAATTATCTAATGATCTGTTTTACGTAGTTTACGTCGGACGGTCGTATCTTGTATAAAACCCTTCTGATTTTTTACAAGAAAAAAACAAAACTCAAATTTAATGTATTAAAATAGTTTTTACCGCCACTAAAGGAACAGTGTACCCATTAGTGGTGCAAGCAATATTTGATAGTTGTTGATGTTAATAACATCAATCTAATTTTTGTTAGCAAATTCGTTAGTTTCTCTATTGACTAACATATTAAAACTGTAAGTTTCTCACAATTGTCAATTTTTAAAAAATACTTTCCTTTGTACCTCCACTATTGGTAGCGTTACCCTATGTTAGTTCGCTTTTGTAAAAGTGAGTTAGGCCGTGCATGAGGTCTTTATGATTGCGATTCGAGTATGATTTTGTTGATTATACCAAAACTGCATTGATATTGTAGCTTGGAAAAGAATTGATCAAATCCCATAACTATCTCAATGCCACTTGACCTAGTGCAGTCGCACGACATCATCACGCTTGAGTAAACTAACCATAATTCACATTCAACTGGCATTCCTTATGCTATGGAAAAACTGGCATGATTATCAGACAACTGCCAACATAGAGACTATGACGATGGATTTAATGATGATCCCTTCAACTGGGTGCAGTAATTGGATAACAAATAGTGAATATCGTGACAATCACTGCTTCTGCTCATTCACAACCTGATGCCGTTACCATAACATTAATGGTGCGTAACAACTTTACATTCACGAGAAACGTGCGTGTGTGAAACAAAACCGTAACTGGATGCTTTTTAGCTGCGTGGGAAAACTCATGTGACGACTTTTCTGGTCCGCTCCGTCCAAAATGACGTTCATCCACATTTGGACTAATTGGACACTTGCCGACGCGACAACGCGCGTTGTACGCAAGGCACCTTTTTGGAATGGCAAAAATCTACGCAGAGGAAAAAATCTCGCCCAATTATCTGATTGAATACCAGAAATTTATTGCCCGTACAATTACAACTATTTGCCCATTTATGCAACCACGTGCACGGGTACGAGCGGCAATCGCTTAAACTCGAAAAATGCATTCTCACCGTCAATCACCACTGTCTGCTGGTGGACTGTAGCGGTTTGTGGAGCCGCGATGTCAGCATCCATTACACAGAGAGTGTGGTTCACGGTTGGTCCGAGCGACATTGAACGCACCACATAACCAATTTATAGTGGTGAGGTAATGAATTTAGATTTCCTACGGAGCATGATTAAAAAAGTTGCACAGCACGATTTATCGAAAGTTCTAATGCAGTAGGAAGCAAAGAAGATGGAGGTTGTATGTGGACCATTGTATCTGGGGGCCACTGGCTCTCGATTGCAGTGATGTGCACCCAAATAGCGAGATTTTGGTTATGTGTTCTTTGAATGGTATTCACCCATTTTAAGGACGTTGTGTTAAATATTTGAGATCAGAAAAATACTCGTTTAAAAAAAGATCAGGCGTAAATATTATAGAATTTATAGATGTAGATTTTATAGAGATTGAAGAGATTCCTATGCCGACAAATTCGAGAAAAATGTTAAATGATACAAACCGCGCTAAAACGTTTCGTTTTAACAAAAAGATAATCGTTAACCATCTAGGGTAACAGTACCAACAGTGGAGGTATTAGTAGAAAAAGAAAATATTTTTAAAAAATTGATAATTATGGGAAATTTACAGCTTTAATTTCTTAGTCAATAGATAAACTAATAAATCAGCTATTAAAAATGAGATAGATGTCATTTAACATCAACAATTACCAAATATTGTTTGCACCACTATGTGTACACTGTTCCTTTACTGGCGGTAAAAATTAATTTTGGTTCCCATAGTGGTGCTATCCATTGGTTTCTTATGAGACTCGCCACTATTGGTACAGTTGCACCACTATAGGTGCAAGGGAGCAAATTTTGTTAAGAAAAATCACGACGCATCAACTGAAACCATCGTAAAGTGTATAAATATGATGAATCTCATTGAAACCCCACTACCTCCACTATTGGTGCTATCTCCACTAAGGGTACGGTTACCCTGATGATGATTATCTAACATTAATATAAAATAATTTTTGAAATTTTATTTTAGAACCTCTAATTCCTTGGAAAGTTGATTAAGATTTTTCCTCAATTTACATTTCATCACTTCGCTCTAAACTGACATAAACAGGACAAGGTCACTTCCACTAAACTCAGTCTAGTTTGTCACGCTAGCAAACATCACTGCAACAGAGCAACAACTGACCTAGGTTGAAGCGCATAGGAAGGTGTATTGCAAAGTTCATTGGTAAAAAATTCTCTGCAATGGGGATGGCGTTGGCTTTCTCGTTGACGTCGTTCTATCAGGGTGGAAACAAAATGTCAAAACCGACTAGGAAGTATGCACTGCAACAGTCTGCAGTCATTCAACCATTCGCTTGCACCGCTGAGTTAGTTACTAAGGCTTGTTCGCGACAAAATCTGGACACAAAACTTTAAGAATAAAAATAAACTGCTGTTGGTTTATTTCGGTACGTTTTTTACTTCAAATGGCTTCATTCCTTATCGATGCTTCGATGTATGCACGAAACTAGGTGACATTTGAATTTTCAAAGAAATTATACGTGCCGAAAGATCTGGCATCCTCAGTAGAATTTGTTTCGAGCTCGTATCCTTCTGGTGGCTCATAAAATCCGTTTTTGTTCTACTCTCTAACGTTTTAGATGTTGTCAAACAAGCATCGACAAATTTTAAAACGCTTTGAACAGTGTTCACATGAAAATAAAATGTTTTTAGTCAGTTTCTGGATCGAGAGACCCGAATTTCAATTGCGACTGCACACAATTCTTTCCGAACCTGCAATTCCTCCGACGCCATCTTTCACTACGTACTTGTAACACTTATGAGAAATATATTTTCAGAAAGTACAGACATACATTCACCAATCTACGAAATAATTCACTTGTTGATGAGCTATTTCAAAAGTTATACGTGTTTAAAGGTGTCCAGATTTTGTCGCGTACAAGCCTTATTATGGTGATTTCAGATGTTTACACATGCAGGTGCAGGCAGGCATGGATGCTTACATGAAAGGAACGCCGGATATGCAGTTTATATTCCTTCGGTATCTGGATTTCATAAAAAAAAATGGTGGAAATGACCTCGACCGTGTTACTAAATTGTATTAGCATGCTCTGGACAAAATTTAATTCAACTCCTACGTTTCTGAGGTGCTGAGCTCAAAGGAATTTAGTATGGGAAAAAGTACAAAGAAACATCGATGTTCAGTATTTTGATGGCATTATTTGCAATTGAGAACTATTGAGCAACTAACAACATTTAATACCTATTCGTATGCTAAAAGCGGAAAAAGTATTCGAAGTTATTACAGTCCTACATCTCGGTAATATCAAATCAGATCAGAATGTGCATTTTGAGCATCGTTTGTACGATTACTTGCAGATTAACTTTTTAGCTACCCCCACTTCGTCGACTAACCGTCGGGCGGGATTTATTGTTGCATGAAAATCAGATCGAACAGGAACATTATTGTCCACCATGAAATCATCAACTATCATTTTGAAAAAGGTGAACCTGCCTAAGTGGATCGAAAAAAGTTCTACTAATTATTATTATTATTATCATCCATTGTTAGCATGACCAATCAACGACTACAACAAAGACCGATGGATTATCAACAATTATTTAGTTTATGGAACCACGCCGGGTGGCATCAACGACGAAACCATTTCAGCGTTGCTATACGGCTTATCGATAAAAACATTGTTGCATTTATGACTAGCCGCTCCATTAAGTGGACTGTCTGTTCTTACCGGTGAGTCAATTTAGATGTACCGAAATTGGTGAAGCTCATTACAGCTTAGAAGCAATTTACTTATCAGACTTCACTTTTCTCTTGAGAACTTTGTTTATCTTAATTGGTTTTTTGTTTAGTGCGTGAAAGAAGAACATTGAAATAGAAAAGGCATTGTCACCAGGTAACGATATATTCGAATTTGGTTTCGATGGAGTGCTTGTCAAAGTGAAAGCAATCGTGACTAGCAACTTCTTTTTTTTTCAAAGAAACAATATGTACTGATTGTCACCTTTAATTTTCAAATGCCGATATAAAGATTTCGTCACATCGTTTTTATTAAATTCGATCAACTATCGTTAAAACTATGTGCTAATAACATTATGCTATGGAAAAACTCAGATTATTCGATTAGTTGTGGTGATCCCTTTCTCGTGTAGAAGAAGAAGACGCATTAGAGACGTTATTTTAAAGAGAATGAACGCTCCAGATTTATATTTCTGAAACTTCAGTTTCCGCGGAAATTAAAAGCATTTCTCAGGGAATTACAATACAACAAAACAATTTTTCATTTAAGTTCGGAAAAAATATCATATAAACGTTCAGAAAAACGTATTCTAGTAGAGTACAAATTCAAAAAAAAAGTTTCTTGTGGGAATTCAGAATTATTTTATGTGGATGATTATCTCGTGAAAGTTTAGAAGAAAACTTTAAGAAAAAATACCTTCTAAATTAAGAAGCATTCCCCATGGACATTCAAAAGAAATCATTCATACATTTATTCAAAGTGAGACGTCTCACTTCTCATTCCTCATTTATCACTTAACGCTGTAAAAAATGAGAAGCGCAAAGTGAGTCATTTGAAAAGTGAGAAATTAGGAGTAAGAAGAGAGACGTCTCACTACTCACTTTGCGCTCCTCTTTTTTTACAGTGAGAAGTGAGGAATGAGAATTGAGACGTCTCTCTTCTTACTCCTAATTTCTCACTTTTCAAATGACCTATTCGGCCAAATGACCCTTTTGACCATTTCGGTCAAACGACCCTTTCGGCCAAATGACCCTTTCAGCCAAACGACGCTTTCGGCCTAATGACCCTTTCGACCTAATGACCTTTTCAGCTAAATGAATCTTTCGGCCAAATAACCCTTTCGGCCTAATGACCCTTTCGACCAAATGACTTTTCCGGCCTAAGACCCTTTCAGCCAAATGACCCTTTAGGCCAAAGGACCCTTTCGGCCAAACGACCCATTCGGCCAAATGACCCATTCGGTCTAATGACTCTTTCGGCCTAATGACCCTTTCGGCCAAACGACCCTTCCGGCCAAACAACTTTCGGACTAAAGGCGTTCGGTCAAATTGCTTTCGGCCGAATGGGTTTCGACCAAATGACCCTTCCCCATTCTAGTGAATAGAACACAATCGAAGCCTGAATTTTCTTGCCTATCGGCCTGGTTGTGAGCATCTTGGTTAGTGGTATGGAAACTACTTTGCCAAGACAGGCCTGTCATAGCCGATAAACAAATCAATTATAATCACGATCGTGAAATCTGTTGTAATTTTTTTTCGGAATTCCCATTGAATTTTTTGGTTTTAAATGAAAATTCTTTGTAATTTTCATTGAAAGTTTTTCATATTTACACGAGAAATTCCATATATAACGTTATAAAAAATCGCTGTTGAACGATTTTTGTCACATTTGGCACTCCTAAAAGTTTTAACCGATGTGATCAGTGGCGTGATTTATTCCAAGAATTCCTGAAAGAAGTCCTGGATTAGCTCCCAGGTGAATTTAATGATAAATAAATGAAGTTTTGAAGAAACTCCTGGTGGATCTCCACAAAAATCCTAGAAGTACTTCAGAATGAATTCCTGGGAGAACTCCTGAAAATTCAAAGGAGGGGTTTTTGGGAGAACTTTAGGAGGATCTACAGGAGTAATGTTTGTAGAAACTACAAGAAGAACTCCTGGATGAACTCCTGAAAGAATCACAAAGATTCAATGATCACATCAGATGAGTTCCCCGAGGAATTCATTCTGAATTTCCCCAGGAACGCGTTTCGCATTCCCCCAGGAATTTATGCCGAATTCCCCCGGAAATCATTCTTTATTCTTCCATGAATTTTGCCAGGAATCCCTCCTGGAGTTACTTCAGGAATTCCTTGGTGTAGTTCTTCCAAGATATCAGCCAGGAATTTCCCCAAAAAAATCTTCTCGAAGCTCCACCAGAAATTCCTCTTGAAGTTCCTACAGGATTTCCTCCTGGAAATCCTTTAAGAATTTCTCCAGAGATTCCTCATGGTGTCTCTTCGATAATTCTTCTTAGAGTTCTTTCGGGAAATAATCCTGGAGTTCATCAAAGAATTCTTTATGGATTTCCTCCAGGAAATCCACCTGTGGTTATCTTCCTGGAGTTTCTCAAAAAAATCTTCTTGGAGTTCCTCCACAAATTACTTCTGGTCTTTCCCAGGATTTACTCCTGAAGCTCTTCCAGAAATTACTCCTCCAGCAATTCTTCCCTGGAGTTTCCTCGGGAATTCCTCCAGGAGTTTCTTCAGAAATTTGTCCAGGGATTCTGAAGTAGCTCAAGAAATTCTTTCTTGAGTTCACCCAGGAGTCCTTCCTGAAGTTTCTACAAAAAATCTTCTTGGAGCTCCTCCAGAAAGTACTCCTGATGTTTGTCCAGAAATTTCTCTCGGAATTTCTTTCTCTGGGGGAATTCGGAAGGAATTCCTGGGAAAATTCGCAATGAATATTTGGGGGAATTCGGAATGAATGCCGGGGGGAATTCGGAATGAACTTCTGGGGGAATTTGGAATGAATTCCTGGGGGGATTCGGAATAAATTCCTGGGGGAATTCGCAATGGATTCCTGGGGGAGTTCGGAATGAATTTCTGGGGAGATTCGGAATGAATTTCTGGGGGAATTCGGAATAAATTTCTGGAGGAGTTCGGAATGAATTCTTGGGGGAATTCGCAATGAATTCCTGGGGAATTCGGAATGAATTCCTGGGGGAATTCGGAATGAATTCTTGGGGGAATTCGGAATGAATTCCTGGGGGAATTCTAAATTAATTCCAGGGTGGATTCGGAATGAATTCCTGGAGAAAATCAGGATGAATTCCTAAAGAAATCCAGTATGAATTCCAGGGGAAATTCAGAATGAATTCCAGGGGAAATTCAAAATGAATTACAGAGGAAATTCAGAATCAATTCCAGGGGAAATTCAAAATAAATTCCAGGGGAAATTCAGAATGAATTCCAGGGAAACTTCAGAATGAATTCCAGGGGAAATTCAGAATAAATTCTAGGGGAAATTCAGAATGAATTCCAGGGGAAATTCAGAATGAATTCCAGAGGAAATTCAGAATGAATTCCAGGGAAAATTCAGAATGAATTCCAGGGGAAATTCAAAATCAATTCCAGAAGAAATTCAGAATGGATTCCAGGGGAAATTAAAAAAAAAAACAGGGGAAATTCAGAATTAATTCCAGGGAAAATTCAGAATGAATTCCAGGGAAAATTCAGAATGAATTCCAGGGAAACTTCAGAATGAATTTCAGGGAAACTTCAGAATGAATTCCAGGAGAAGTTCAGAATGAATTCCAGGGGAAATTCAGAATGAATTCCAGGGGAAATTCAGAATGAATTCCTGAGGAAATTAGGGATTCAGATTGAATTCCTAGGGGCGTTGAGAATGAATTCCTGGGGGAACAGAATGATTTCTCGGAGGAATTCAAAATGAATTCCTGTTGGAATTCATAATGATTACGTGGAGGAATTTAGATTGAATTCCTGGGGAAATTCAGAATGAACTCCTGGAAGAATTCAGAATGAATTCCTGGCGGAACTTATTCATCAATGCCTGGAGAATTTAGAATGAATTCCTTGGGGAATTCGAAAAGAATTCTTGAAGCAATTTAGAACAAATTCCTGCAGTAATTCGGAATAAATTTCTATAGGAATTCGGAATGAATTTCTATAGGAATTCGGAATGAATTTCTATAGGAATTCGGAATGAATTTCTGGGGAAATTCGGAATGAATTCCTGAAGAAATTCAGAATGAAATCCTGAGAGAATGAATGAAAATGAATTTCTGGGGGAATTCAGAATGAATTCTCGGATAAATTTAAAATGAATTCCTAGAAAATTCTTGAACGATCTCCAGGAGGAAATCCTGAAGGAAATCCTGAAGGAACTTCAAGAGGAATTTCTGGAGGAGCTTCGAGAAGATTTTTTTGGGGAAATTCCTGGCTGATATCCTGGAAGAACTACAACAAGGAATTCCTGAAGTAACTCCAGGAGGGATTCCTGGCAAAACTCATGGAAGAATAAAGAATGATTTCCGGGGGAATTCAGAATGAATTCCTGGTGGAATGCGGAACGCGTTCTTGGGGAAATTCAGAATGAATTCCTGAGGAAATTGGGGATTCAGATTGAATTCCTAGGGGCATTGAGAATGAATTCCTGGGGGAACAGAATGATTTCTCGGAGGAATTCAAAATGAATTCCTGTTGGAATTCATAATGATTACGTGGAGGAATTTAGATAGAATTCCTGGGGAAATTCAGAATGAACTCCTGGAGGAATTCAGAATGAATTCATGGGGGAACTTATTCATCAATGCCTGGGGAATTTAGAATGAATTCCTTGGGGAATTCGAAAAAAAATCTTGAAGCAATTTAGAAAAAAATCCTGTAGGAATCCCTCCAGGAATGAATTCCTGGAGGAATTCGGAATGAATTTCTATAGGAATTCGGAATGAATTCCTGGGGAAATTCGGAATGAATTCCTGGGGAAATTCAGAATGAAATCCTGGGAGAATGAATGAAAATGATTTTTTGGGGGAATTCGGAATTAATTCCTGGGGGAATTCGGAATGAACTCCTGGGGGAATTCAGAATGAATTCTTAGAGAAATTTAAAATGAATTCCTAGAGGAATTCAGGAATATATTTTGGAGGAATTCAGGATGAACGTGGAGATCCTCCCTTTTTTTTTAGGAATTCCTCCGATAGTTGCTCCTGAAATTCACCCTGAACTTCCTAGAAATTATCCAACTGTTCTCCTTCAAATTTCTCTGAGAGTTCCTCCTGAAACCCCTGTAGGATTTTTTCTTGTACTTTCTCCAAATATCCCCACTGAAGTTCCTTAAGAAATTTCTTATGAAAGGCCTCCTGGAACTACTTTTGGAATTTCTGCAAGAATTCACATCTTTTTCCTGGAATTCCTTCACTTATTCGTCAATGAATTCCTATTGAAGTTACTTCAACAATATCTCTCACAAACTCCTTACAGAATTCATTAAATTATTTATTCTGTAAGCAATGCAAAATTGAATTGCATGCTGAACTAATTTTGTATCATTTTCCACAATTTCAATCATAATAAAATATTTAGGTCACTTTTGTTATCGGTTGTTTACTTTTAGACTTTACTCAAAAAGTGTTCTGTTCCGCTAAAGAAGGATCCATAACGTAGAGAAACTGTTCCGTTTTCCGTTTCTGAATCCCCAATGGGAAGAAAAGAGAAATAACGCATTGAAATGTAAACAAATGTTGCAATGGGAGTTTCCTTGGTAGAATGAAACCGTTTTTGACAGCAGTCTGCCATTACAAACAGCTTCAAAACTGGAATTTATTATCTATTAAATGAATAAATTTACAATTTAGTTTCAATCCATTTCACTAGCTATAGGCTCCATCGCAACTCTAAATCACACTAATTAAATCTCATTGCCTCGGTATGGAAGCATACACATATTTGAAATCATCAGTGTTGCCAGTTTCACACAACTTATAAAACTCCTCTCAACACAAATATTTTCCATTATTTTTTTTTCGTTCCGTTCCAACTCGTCTAAAAGTTTTGCCATTTTGACAAAGGCGTGAAAAATAGGTAGCACTACATCAGCCGAGTTATTTGCCAAAAGTGGCTTTCGGGCAGCACTAAAATATAATTTGGCTCTTACTAGCACTGTAGGTTTTTAATGCGACTATAGAACCGAAATAAGGTCGATTTGGACGGCTTATGACTGAACTATGATTCATCCAAACGTTTCTCCTGATGCATACAGTTTTGCATACAAGCAAGTGTAGCAAGGTGCTAGCATACTGAGGGTCGTGGGTTCGAGTCCCATCTAAGGAAAGCAGTTACCTCCAATACATTTTTTAAATCATAATCTTCCACATAATGTACATATTCATACATATCACATCTGAGATTTCAGAGCATTGTAAACTAATGTCCTATTCGGCAAAACGTCCTCTTCGGCCAAATGTCCTATTCGGGAAAACCACCTATTCGGCCAAATGTCCTATTCGGATAAATGTCCTATTCGTACAAATGCCCTATTTGGGCAAATGACTTTCGGCCAGATGGGTTTCGGCCTAATGGCATTCGGCCCAATGGCTTTCGGCCGAATGGGTTTCGGTCAAACGACCCTTTCTCAATTTTGTGTATAGCTCAAATTAAGATTTTACTTTGTTTCTCGAACATGCAATGAATTTTTGAATGTATGGTGAGGTTAATAATGGCAAGGAGTGGTGAGGGAAAATGATTCCATCTTGACTGCCATTATTGGACTCTGAGAGGCTTGTCCTCAATGGATACTTTCTGATCACGGCCGTTAACTGTAAGTCTGCCTTATCTGAATAGGAAATCAAGCAAAAATTTGACTGACTTGCGATTATCAGCAGTGATTTCCTTCGTGATTGTGCATATCAAATTCATAAGAAAGTATTTTGAGGTATTTGATTTATAAATTGACGCGCGGCTACAAAGCAAGACCATGCTGAGGGTGGCTGAATTCGATTCCTGGTGCCGGTCTAGGCAATTTTCGGATTGGAAATTGTCTCGATTTCCCTGGGCATAAAAGTATTCATCGTGTTAACCTCATGATATACGAATGCAAAAATGATACCTTGCCTTAGAAACCTCGCAGAACTGTGGAAGTGCAATGTTCCAGTGGGGAATGTAATTCCAATGGGAAGAAAAAGAAGATTCTCAAATTATTCCTAAATACTGAAATCCCTGAGTTGGCCTCTACTTTCATATCACTTCTCAATCTTTGCTTGCTACATAGACTTTGTCCTAAGAGCGATTCCAAGCAACAGCATCAAAATTTAAGAAAATTTTTAATTCATGATTTTCTATTGAGTTGAAACTTTGCACAGTTTTTCAATCGTCATTTTTCGATATCAAATCTTCATATTGAGTCACGACTAACTTTTCAAAAGGGTGTATGTGAAAATGGTTCAAAAATATTTAAAAAGCTGCACAGCAAAAACGGAATGTTCGATTGTTATGATTTTTTCAGCAAAGTTAGACAACTAAATGGTGATTCTAAAGAAAATGTGCACAGTAAAAAAAAATTTTTTTTGCCTTTAAAAATATCATTTTTGTCACAAAAACTCAAATATCTCAAAACCCTATCTTTTTTCGAACGTAATTTTTTTAGGGAAAACGGTCCATTATATTAGCTATCTACCATAAAAATTTGGTGATGGTAAACTAATAAACAAAAAAGTGATGACATTTCAAACATTTCACAATTTTCACATATAGTAAACAAAAAAAATTTCCGTGTATTTTTTTTCAAGAATCGCAGTTTGATGCTGATTTTATTGTTAAGGGCCTTGCGTGAGTTAAACAAGTTGTTTGTATGATATTCCATATTTATGTATTCATCGATATTATGTATATTATATGTATAAATATTATATGTATAAATAAATAAAAATGAATTAATATTATCCTAAGTATTAAATTAAATGTGGCAGTTACACAATGTTGTTATAGAAACTCTAAGAGTTTTGGGTTTGAATTTTGGTATGGGTTATGATATCATGAAAACAGTTTATTAATACTTATTTTTTATTTATTTTATTCAAATTTTTAAAATATCGAACACTTTTGAATTATTATCAGCACAGTTTGAGTATAGTTTTGCTTTAATTTTATTTTCCGACAATGGAATGAAACAGTGAAATTTTTGGGTTCCTTGGATCGTTTTCGCGTTATTAAATTGCTCGCTGAGCTCTGAAGCCTTTATTTCGTACTCTTCAGTAGTAGTAAAACAAAATGATAATTTGGTTAAATCTTTTTCTTTTCTACGATTTGCCCAATCAAAAAGTTCTTTCGCAGTTTTAATTGGATGCTCACGTTCTTTGGCTAAACTTGCTCTTGTGGCCATGCGCTTTATTGTTCCTCCAATAGCATCACAAGGACCTTTGCCATGTGATGTAGCAAAAAATGCCATTCTGCATCAATTCCGTACATTGATTTAAATTGACATAGGCTCGAAAAATTCTTACGATTTTTGTACTGCGACGCTGCTCCATCAGACATGAAATATATCTTTTTGACTTCTTTATGCTTATCAACGCGTAAAAAGTTAATCATTTTTCAATGAACAAGTTTACGGATACTGAATCGTGTCTTAAATCTTCGGAAATTATAATAAAACTTAAGTGTTCAATTTGCGTACTTCCATTAAAATAAATAACGAATGGATGAATTGTAGCTTGTTGTACGTTCCAGTGATGGGACTGCACTTCATCTTGCAATACAAAGCTGTAATTTTCAGAAAAATCACAAATGACTAAAAATTCACCATTTTGTAATGTATTTTCGTATTTTTAAAAAGCTGGATTGTTCTGTTTTAATGAAATCGTGAGGCATTAAACTTTCTAATTTCAAGCAAAATATGACACAAACTCATCTACAGGTTTTACAATAGTTTCTATGTCACACCTATCCGTGGTCACCCATTGCTCAAATGATAACTGATCAATATATTTTTCTTCAAACTCAGCGAATAAAGTATTTTCCAATGATGAAGAATCTGGACAATCCGAACAAGATCGTAGATAGCAATTTGATGTTGTATTTTCACACAAAAGACTACCAGTTAACATTTTAATATCCTTTGTTAAATTGATTCTTTTCAAACTATGTAAAATAAGATTAATATTCTCATGGGTTGTGCACACACACACATTATGTGTTCCTGAATTGGAAAGAATTGCTTGCAAATGAGGAAAAACCTATTTTAATATTATCGTGAATTTCCTTGAAGCGTGTGTACGCTTCTTTCAAAGTCGTCATCATTAATCGTTTTTGGATTGCTTGACGCTTTCCATCTTTTTTTACTGATACATAATCTTTTTGACCAGGCATAGCTCGACTTACTTCATCATCTTCAAAATATTGAACTACTATTTCTTTTGTCTCATCTGTTAATGCAGTACTAGACCTAGTATTTTTGGTTGAAAGACAGTTATTCTTCAATTGTTTTGCCTCTTTTACTGTATTTCTATTGGTTTTGAACTCATCAATGGCATCCTGAATAGACCACGAACTTGGCAGCATCGACAAAATCAATAATTTTTCTTTCCTTGTCGTGGCTGCATTCGAGAACCTTTCCTTCATATTTATAATTACCTCACCGTAGTCTGTATTTTCCACATCATCAGGTCCTAATTTGAAGAGGTTTCTTCGTACAGCTTCGTTTATTTCACGGTATTTTTTCTCCGGGTAATAAACGTAGTCCATCTTACTCCATTTAATCAGGTCACTTTTATCCCAGCTATGCCCTCGTTAAAGCGTTCGATGTTGACCTTTTGGATACACTCATCTTCCGATTGATTTGTTGAAACAGATTTCGCTGATGGTACGGTGGCAAGGCTCTCAGCACTTAATACTTCTGGTAATTCCTCAGTTGTTGTCGATACATCTGGCAATTCCTCAGTTGCTGTCGTTTTCGAACTTCCTGCGCTCTGCTCAACCGATGATATACAGATTGCTCTTTTGTCAACGTTTAGACGGCAGGACGTGCAAATGCGTAAATTTGTATTCAATGTGGACATTGGAGCATAACCAGTCGCTTTCAGTTTATCTATGGTGCTTTCGGTGAGATTTCGTAACTCTTTTGAACACTTTTTTCCATCAAACGGCCTACAACAGTTGAGAAAGCGGCTACTCATGCTGTTCGTAATATTTCAATAAACAAAATCACTTTTAAGTTTTTACTGACTAGTTTGGTGTCATTTGCTTGACGGAAGAAAAAATTAGTATAAGATCGTTATGTACCTTAGTAGTAGTAATTTTTGCTTTTTCGTGAGCATTGTCATGGTATGTACCTATCATGCATTTGTTGTTGTTGAAGATACCCGTTTCCTTCCGATCATAAAGTCTATTCTCTAAGAGGTATATTTTTGCAGGTAAACTATAGACGTACACGTGTATATAAATCTTTGATTTTGCAGCTTTTGTCTTAAAAATAACATTTCTGATATGTTTCTATCAACGTTATTATCAACAGGTTTCAACACTATTAAAAGAATTTTTCGCCAGTCACGTGCAATGAAAATTATGACACTATCAATACTTTTGATCACAACACTGGATCGTGTCTAAGTTTCTTATAGATGCTATGAATAATTAAATCAAAATATCATGAAAACAACTTGTTTAAATCACGTCCCTTAACAATAAAATCTGCATCAAACTGCAATTCTCGAAATAACTTACACAGAAAAAATTTTTTTTTACTAAATGTGAAAATTGTGAAATGTTTGAAATGTCATAACTTTTTTGTTTATTAGTTTACCATCACCAATTTTTTATGGTAGATAGCTAATATAATGGACCGTTTTCCCTAAAAAAATTACGTTCGAAAAAAGATAGGGTTTTGAGATATTTGAGTTTTTGTGACAAAAATGATATTTTTAAAGGCAAAAAAAATTTTTTTTTTTACTGTTACTGTTTACATTTTCTTAAGAATCACCATTTAGTTGTCTAACTTTGCTGAAAAAATCATAACAATCGAACATTCCGTTTTTGCTGTGCAGCTTTTTAAATATTTTTGAACCATTTTCACATACACCCTTTTGAAAAGTTAGTCGTGACTCAATATGAAGATTTGATATCGAAAAATGACGATTTAGATGAAATTGAAAAACTGTGCAGAGTTTCAAATATTTTCGAAATGGTCGCTCAGGATCGACTGACATGCCCCCGTGGAATGCCTCCTAAGCTTTATTAAAAAAAAAGTTTGTAGGGAATTGTTTTGACGGCATATGGTCCTTATCCTAGGCATCGCAAAATACTGGCGGCTCGAGGGAAGTGATGATCGGTTTTGAACCTTGGATAACATTCATGTTTTGACAAACAAATTCATAAAATTGAGTTCTGAAGCTTTTTGGTTTACCACCAGGTTAGCTTCTTGAACCTTCCAAATGTACGTACGTGTTTTACGTCATAGAGTGTGCTCTGAGGGTATTTAGTGCATTTGACTTCATTCCGGATCATTTCGGAAAATGACAAGTGACAATTTTCTACTCTGAATATGAATATGAACCTGTTATGCAAAATCCTGAAGTCGCAGGGAGGGATTGAGGAATTACCAAAAAGTGATCACTCATCAAAAGAGCAAAGCATCATTTTTACGGGATGTTATTTCGTCCCGATAGATTCCGATAAACTGATTTTGTTAAATAAAAAAACATACAGCGTTGCAGGCCGTACCGTGTTCATTTATTTGGGATAATTATTTCAAGAACAATGGGCCATGCTACGAACATAATTTGAATTAGGAAGCCATTACTTTGTAAACTTAGTTTTTCAAATACTTGCACCAAAAAAACAAATCTGACAATTATTGTATAAAATCTGGGCATATATGATTCTGTAAGCTTTTTATACAAATATTGTATTAAAATAATACAAATCTGTATTATTTTAATACAATAATTATATTAAAATCTTCCGAAATTGTATATGCCCAATTATTATACAGTTTCTGTAAGGTTCTTATGCAGAACTGTATTAAAATCTGCCATCCGCTGGTTGGGTGTGTGAAAGGTCGACTTTTACATTTGTATCTTAAAAAATACGCATATTTCGACTTAGACTAGAAGGTCGTCTTACATGATTTGCGTATTGCAAATTCTTTTTTTTTAATTATCGCGTTTTATTATTATTAAATTTTTAGAAATTCATAATTCAAAAATGTAATACCATGCTTGATACAAATATGTTCAGATGGAGGTGAACCACATCGCATCATTTATAAACAATTGGTTTTCTTAGCGTTCCGTAAGCGTATAATCCATTTTTTTCGACCTGGTATCCGAAATAGCAGCAACAGAAGTAAAGTCACACGTTTTTCTCTGACGTCGTCGTGGCGTTTAAATTTCCCGCACAGACTTTCCGCCCACCGACCACTGTTGGAAAATCACAACACGCAAACCGAACCAACCGGCGTTTTTTTTTTAAGCCGTATAGATTATCTATACGATATTTAGATAACCATCGCCTTCAGACACTCCACTGACTGATTTTAAAAATAGTGCGATCTTCTATTTTTGCTCTTCGGGCGCACATCTGCTCTACCAAGTACAAACGGACGACCCGTCTGTTTCTTCTGCGGTAACACTATACCACTTATGCGCGCCACTATTTCGACACGAGCAAACCATAAATTCGACGGCCGACATTGCCCCAACGTAGACCTATCACACATCAATGCATTTAAGACCACAAAAGAATCATCACTCTTCATACAGGCAGTAAACGTTCGCTTTGCGCAACACAAACAGCAAAAAGAAAATCCCCAAACTGCACCTGCATTCATCCGAAAGCGCCAATGTCGAGCGGTCCTCGACAGATTCTCCTGCGACACAGATGACTTCGATGCGCGATCGTGTTCCAAATTCGCTATCCTGTCACGCAATTGGCATCATTAGCCAAAACAAACTTAAATTGGAAAATGAGGAAAAAGAAACAATAACGACGGTGACGATTGAGGTTCTACTCGCGGCAAAAGTTCAAAACCTAATGTTGCATGGAAATGTATGACCGTCTGCTATAACTAACTAACTAACAAGGCAGTGATGATGCGATACCTAATACTGCCGCCAGTTAGAGAGCATCTGCTGGTAGGTTACTGCGCTACTGACTGCCGGCCGCTGCATGCCGAAGGCGGGTGTTTCTTCGTTATTTCGGGCAAAGTCCGATTGACGGTCTGACCGAATGACGACGATTGGCTTGGCCCTGCGGCCCAGCTCACTGGCTGACCATCGCGAGAGGCAAGGCAAAGGGGTCAATATCTAGTGTGAAGTGCCCGGCCGATATGGGGCTGCCACCGATTCTGATGAACCTCCATAGAGCACGAGAAGGTACTGATTTACAGAGGGCGAAGACGATTCACCACGGTTGGGTGTTTTATCAATGCAGATGGTTGAAATTATTAAGCCTTTCGATAAATTCCCTTACAAAAACTTGTTTGGAATATTTGTCATAAGACGAGTTTGTACAAACTCGTCTTATGACAAGTAAATGTATTCCACTAAAAGCTTAAAATAAATAATTTAGTGGAACTGTGTAAACAGTCTACAAAAAACGTATATAACCAATGATTTTCGCCCAGATAGATTGAACGAGTCCCATTCTGTGAGACTCTTGATTGTGAGTAGTCACTCGCGTGGTCACCCTACCGCAATTTCTCCCTGCAGCCGGAGCAGGGCACGGAAAGGTATGCTGTCGTCACTGTATCAGAGAGGCCAATTTTGGTGGGTGGGCGGTTGATTAAGGTGGTGTTTGGATGATCACAGTCATTAGTGTCGCCGCCCCACACCAAGCTCTCTTGTCTACACCACCGTACAACCGCCAGGTCCAGATCCAGTTCGTTCAAATGGTAATCATTATCATCACGCGTTAACGAAGACAGACGTCAGTTCTTCTGGAGCTCTCTTCGCTGGTACGTTATTTTAAGTAGGATCTATATCTGGCGAACGTGTAGTTGAAAAATTCAACCGTGCTGGAGAGCAGTAGGAAGGTATGATCAAGTGGTTGAAGAGTTGGCTATTTATATGTATCGTTTTATTTTTTGTTTTCACTGCTCATTGTTAATGGAACAAATTTGTCTTGACTTTTGATTTTCGTGGAGCATGTTAACATCCTACGTATGTTGCCTATCACGCAAGTTAGAGTGTTTTAGAGGGAAAACTATTTCTGGTGGGCAATTCTCTTGAATGAATTATTTAAACAATGCAGGAAATAACAGCATCTTAATTAGACTGATCACAGTTTATAGTGAAAGCCTTCGAGATGAACACTAAGAAACATGTCACGCTAGAAATTGTACAAAATAACTCTACATAATATTATTAGCATATGCATATACTGCCGTCCCAAGCATATCTGTCCCATGTCGATTTTTATCATTTTTGAGTTTTATGCACCAAACGTTCTAAATTAATGTATATTTTATTGTGAACAAATAAATACATATAGTTTGTTCAAAAACTTGGCGAAAAAATATCGGGTCATTTTGTCCCATTGTAGAATTTCCAAGCATAACTGTCCCATTGAAACAAATTTCATACAACATGTATTAAGTTACTTCGAAGAGGCCAATTTTCATTATCAAATCATTCGGAGAACGAATATGGGTTGTGGTATGGTTTTAATGGATAAAAAGGTTAATCCACCTAACATCGTTGATGCCTTTCTTATGTATTATGAAAATTGAAAAGTAATAGGTTAACTGTACCCTTAGTGGAGCTAGCACCAATAGTGGAGGTAGTGGGGTTTTAATGAGATTTTTCATAATTATACACGTTACGATGGTTTCAGTTGATGCGTCGTGCTTTAAATATCCTGTCAAACACAACTTATCCTAAGATTTCGCCCAAAAAACTATTGAAGACAATGATTTTCCTTAATAAAATTGACTCCCTTGCACCTATAGTGGTGCAACTGTACCAATAGTGACGAGTCGCATAAGAAATCAATGGATAGCGCCATTATGGGAATAAAAATTAGTTTTTACCGTCACTAAAGGAACAGTGTACCCATTAGTGGTGCAAGCGATATTGGATAGTTGTTGATGTTAAATGACACCAATTTCATTTTTGTTAGCAAATTTATTAGTTTATCTATTGAGTACCTAAGATATTAAAGCTTTAAATTTCCCATAATTATCAATTTAAAAAAAATATTTTCTTTTGTTGATCTACTAACACCACCACTATTGGTACACTGCTAAAAATAACTATATAAAGTATATGTGTGGCGATTATATATTTTTGCAATATCGCCACCCTAATATAATCGATATGGATCCACACATAAACCAAATTATTTATTTTTATATAAATTTTATAAGTGGTTTGCGTGAAGAATGGTTTATTTGTGTGCTTATATACAACATAACTTAAATCACGGTGTGTCTATGGTGACACATTATTTTTCAAAAATCAGTATCTCTGAAACACCCACCACGTGAAAGTAGATGCTCTCCTCTTTCATATAGTGGGTAAATTAAAATGTTCTATCGGGAGATCTAGAATAATTTTTATTTTTTTCACTATTTTTGGTGCAAATTCCATAGAAATCTTAAATGATAGCCGATTAACCCCCCAAAAATGTAAGGAAAAATGACCCCCGATAGAACATTTTAAAAATGCACCTACGTGAAAGAGGAAATCCTATACTTTCGTGTAGTGAGTGTTTTAGAGCTACTGATTTTTTGAAAATTCGGACAAACACACCGTGTAAATTTATGGATTTTGCCAATAAAAATGTGTTGTAGTGTACCGTTACCCTAATTGAAGCATATTAAGATGTTTTATATTAAAACTTAAGTGAGAATAGTCTCTCATTTTTATTCGCATTCTATGTATTTATTTACATTTTTTCTTCTTTCCTTATTGGCATTACCATTTTTGCATTCGTATATGATGAGGCTAACACGATAATACGATAATACTCGACTCGTCGAGTCAAGTACAAGACACTGAAGACGACCACACAGTTGTGGTCGAAATACGTATCTGCAAAGATAACGAAAATTAACTGGTGGAATTAAATGGACAGTACTTAATTCGTCTTAGACGGTATTGAGTTACCAAGGAACCTGATTTTGATGCTTCTTCCAAAAATCCATCTGCGCTGAAACATAATTCACCTGAACCCTGAACTTATTTTTCAGGATCAAATTATGTATAGGAACCAATTCTCACTGTCCTTATACTTATGTAAGGTATAATATCCATGGGGTTTTTCAGACACACTCGTCCCCATGTCAGCTTTTTTATACATATTTTTTTTCTATGGAGCGTATGAGCCCCCTCCCCCAAAAGCTTACGTTTGAAAATACCTAATGCATCTAATTTGAAACAGGTTATTATCCAGACCCACCTAAACTTTTGCTAAGCGCAAAGTAATCTGATGATACTCTAGCTTCTTCTTCTTCATTGGCATTACATCCCCCACTGGGACAGAGCCGCCTCGCAGCTTAGTGTTCATTAAGCACTTCCACAGTTATTAACTGCGAGGTTTCTAAGCCAAGTTACTATTTTTGCATTCGTATATCATGAGGCTAGCACGATGATACTTTTATGCCCAGGGAAGTCGAGATAATTTCCAATCCGAAAATTGCCTAGACCGGCACCGGGAATCGAACCCAGCCACCCTCAGCATGGTCTTGCTTTGTAGCCGCACGTCTTACCGCACGGCTAAGGAGGGCCCCTAATGATACTCTAGCACTGGGACAAATATGCTTGGAATTATCAATTTTGTCTTCAATTTCGCAGCATAAATAATGTTCCACTGAATGAATTCCACTAAAAAACAGTATTTATCCTTTGAAACATACTAAGCCATTAGAAATACACTATTTTCATCGATATATGTTTATTAATCACAATTCATGGGGCAATTCAGCTACAAACTCAAAAATATATTTCCAACTTCAATCGCATTTTTCTCAGTTGCACATTTTTCGACATGGGACAGATATGCTTGACACGGCAGTATAGTAATTTATTAAAATTTATTTGTAGTACAGGCTTAAATCATTGTTGAGGATTGCATCGCTGCATTTAGGATGTTCCGGTTTAGTACTGATTACTGACAAACCTGAAAGTGAAGAGGTCTCTTGTAAACAAGTGTGATAATCTGATTCTGATTCTAATTCTTCAGGACATTGATTAGTGATGTCGGACAACTAAAGAAGCAGAGAAATTCGTAGGGACAATTCGCACAATCAGAATCAGAATCTGAATCGGTTGCAGGATCAGAACTAGAATCAGAATTAGAATCATAATGGGTATGAGAAAAGGAATAGGAATAACAAAAGGTAATAAAAATAGGAATCAGAATAAGCATCAGAATCAGAATGCTTCTGCCTAACCCTCGGCGAATATAGAATCCAAAATAAAGTGGTGGATTTAAATGAGATAGACAGAAACAGATCAACTTCACGCCTACAATAACCGGAACTTGGTGGGGAGCGCACCCCGAAGATCGAACAACTATTTGGTTGGTCGTCGAATACTTTCTGCTTTCAGTGCGCGGCTATAACGCCCATGCTGAAGCTTCAACGAATTCAGTGCCACTGTTTCCGAATCACGTTAGGATGTATGAATTCGAATCATACTATAAGTTTGGAAGTACTTGCGAGAATATTGCCACTGACAGATCGTTTCGCGGAATTATCGCTCCGGTTCCTTATCCTTTGTGAGCTTCCTAATCCATTGGTCATTGGAAACTTTGAGAAGCTGCGAAACCCTTAAACTCGTTTCATGAGATTTACCAGGGATTGAATCATAAAGAGAAAGAATAAGTCACTCACTTATTATACATATACGATATGTAGCATACCGCGAAAGACTTTTTTTTGCTAGCTGTCATGATAAAGCCCCATGATAAATTTCTTTTAGAAAGTTCCAAATGCGGGGAGCACTGGCTCTGATGATGCATTTCAACTTGTTTCACACAGCTGTGCAGTAACCAACACGAAAGGAGCGAAAACAAAGCGAGAATCACCATTTTTCTGTGGAAGCTGCCTATCCGATGCTGTTTTTTCGCACTTGTATACAAGTTTGATAAATTTGTTATCATGGCTTGTTATAATTCGCAACAGTTTTTTCCTCTCTTTTATCGTTGTTCGTTATCTATTGAGAGCGATTTCTGCAAACCCTGGTATTTACCATTGGTACATAACGCTAGAGATAAACTCTTTTTCGGTTGACATTAATCGTGCTTCTGAAACATACTCCTTCATCGTCCTCACGTTTGTGGAGCGGACGTCCTCACGTCCCTAACTAGCTCGCCTCGTTTAGGGTTTTCAGGGTCGGCTTGAACCTGCTTAGGGGACACACAGAGACAAAGGTGGAGCAGCAGAAAACAGCAATGATCCAAGATAATCCCATGCAATTTAGGGCTAGTAGTTTAAAAAAAGGAATCGATTTGTTACATTTTATATACTTTTATTTATTTATTATTTTTTCATTCTTCGGTTTAAGCTGGTTTAAGGGTTCGTTAGGGTTTGTATTATCGTTTCGGCCGTTCAAACCTTGCGTGTTTGGCGGGAACCCGCCGGCGAGATTATTAACGTCGTTCCTCATGGTCACTCCGATTTAGTCTTCCCTGACCCAGGAAGGGGGGAGCGCTTCGGTGACTGAATAGGTGATACTCCGGGTTACTTTGTTCCTAAGGGGGGGGGTCGGTTTCTGCTGAGGAAAAGCTGGAACTCCGGATTGCCTGACGCTCGAGAGGGGAAGTGCCGGTTTCGATACAGTATTTCCGGGTCACTTGGCGCCTGCTCGATGATGATGCTGGGATTGTCGGGACTGGTTGTCACCGTGGTGACTGAATGTGACCGTCATATGCCGAACTCCTCGGATGGCTCGAGGAAGGGTTTTCTTGGCTTCGGCGATTTCACGAGAGGCCAGCCTGCCGCTAGCGTGACAAAATGGGCTTACCGGTGTTTGTCCTCTATTTGGTGCGGGACCGAGATGGATGGGGCTTGGCAAAAAAGAACAGGTACGGACACGTGGCCACAACTATCGGAACTGCTCACTTCCTGGTTTTCATTCGCGAGGCGTTGAGGGGGCGAAGATTGTCGCACTCTCCCTACACAGGTCTGTCCGTCTAGTTCCCACGCCAGATCGTCACGATGAAATAGGGAAGGGCCGTTTTGCCGAAAGTCATTTGGGTGAAGGCCACAAGGTTGAAAAGTTGTTTGTTCGAATATGTGATTTGGGCGAACAAACCAGCAGGCCGAAAATTCATTTGACTGAAAATGAACATACGGCCGAAAGTGTTGTTTTTCTGAAAAGTCGTTTGGCCGAATAGATCAAACGGGTTAACATTTTTGGCCATATGTTTTATTTATTATTAATTATCAATTATTGAATTATTTTTTCATTATTTATTGAAGAGATTTTCAGCACAGGGTTGGCTCATCTCTTGAACGGCCAAAACTATTGTCGACCAAGTAACTGTTTTATACGACAATGAAAAATGAACATTCAAGGAGACTGACCGGAGATCTTTCGAAATTTTTGACCGTAATGTGCTTCGGACAATACTCGGCTGTAAACAGGAGAACGGCATCTGGCAGCGTCACATGAATCACGAGTTATACCAGGTGTATAAAGGGCTGAATATTGTTAGGCAGCATATACAACAAGGCAGACTACGGTGGGCTGGACACGTTGTTCGTATACCGGAAGAGCTGCAAAAAGTTGAAGAGGACCTGAGGACATGCATGCGAAACAAGCGACAAAAGAGAACCAAAAACAAGGCTTTGATTTTGTGGTAGATAATGACAAAAATTCCGAAAATTTTTGTCAGCAGCAGAAAAGCAGACAATTTTGTTGCTAACTTTTCATTCCGTTATTTTGCATTATCTCTACAGCAAATTTAGGTTTTATGCTATCATAGTTTCTGCTTTTATAGGAATATTCGAGAATTTAACTATGATTACAAAATTAGCATCGTATTATCGGAAATATCTGAGCAGGCAAAGTAAATATTTTTTTGTCATATTGTGTTTGGGTTCAGATAAAAAATTGTTGCGAGGTGCGTTTGTTGTTACTCTGTCGACGACAAAGGGTATATATTGTTAGGCGTTGCTCGAATATTGATTCCCTGCATATATGACAAGCGTATTACTCGGTCTGGTCCTTTAGCCAAAAAAGTCGTGTTGCAACTGTCGTAACTGATTAGAAAGGATCATTTGACTGAAAATGTTTGTTTGGCCGAACGGGTCGACATTTTTGGCCATATTACCCCTTCATGCCCAGTTGTATCGATTTAAAAATGGAGAGGTAATGGAATTTTGTTGAATATTACCACAGATAACAGATATTGAGGCTGACATCCAATACGTGTGTAAACATCCGTAACCGTTAATTCGAATGTATTTGGCGCGTTTGGCAATCGATTGGAGATGGCGCAAGGATCATTGTTATGGAAAACACAGCCCAAATGCAACTGTCAAATATATGGGCTGCATTTGACGGTTGCTTATCAGCTGCGTCCGTATATGTACTTCCACAATCAGTTGAGTAGATGGCAGTAGTGGGCCAACGTATACTACCTATGATCGCATATTAGCTGACTAGTCCCATCTTTGCTGGATTTCCTATTCATATGGGACAGATATGCGATCTTGGGCAGTATATCAATGCAAAAGTTCACAAAGGCTTCTCAAAAAATTGGTTCTAGCCTACATATCTGTTATCTGCGATATCACCAAACGGAATTTTGACAACTGATCTGTATGGAGCGAAATGCCACATTTGCTGGCAGAATAATCGAGTAGAATATTTTTCCAAAAGTAAAGTGACAGCTCCTATTAGTTTGCGTGGAATTTTCAGGTGGATACTGTTAAAGAAAATTCTTTTCGATGTTTTACTTTTCCGATTTAGTAAACGGAATTTAACATAGGATTGAAATCAGAGTGTAAAATAATCGAAAATTTTTAGTGAAGTCCATTTTTCTTCATTTGTCAGTTCACTTCCAACACATTCATAGTCGGCTCTGGACTGTCAATATTCAGTTGAATATTAGTCATTGAATATTTATGCACATTTTACAAATTGATAAATTATCTGAAATCTGAGCCCGTTTCAAATGAGTAAAGTGATTTATCACTCGGGACTGAATCCGATTTTCATCCGCGACACACTTTCAACGGTAAACATCAACATAAACAATGATAATTATGTTTTTTGCTGCACATATACTACCTATGATCGCAGCTGACTAGTCCCATCTTTGCTGGATTTCCTATTCATATGGGACAAATATGCGATCTTGGGCAGTATATCAATGCAAAAGTTCACAAAGCCTTCTCAAAAAAATTGGTTCTAGCCTACATATCGGTTATCTGTCTGTAATATCACCAAGCGGAATTTTGACAACTGATCTGTATGGAGCGAAATGCCACATTTGCTCGCAGAATAATCGAGTAGAATATTTTTCCAAAAGTAAAGTGACAGCTCCTATTAGTTTGCGTGGAATTTTCAGGTGGATACTGTTAAAGAAAATTCTTTTCGATGTTTTACTTTTCCGATTTAGTAAACGGAATTTAACATAGGATTTAAATCAGAGTAAAATAATCGAAAATTTTTAGTGAAGTCCATTTTTCTTCATTTGTCGGTTCACTTCCAACACATTCATAGTCGGCTCTGGACTGTCAATATTCAGTTGAATATTAGTCATTGAATATTTATGCACATTTTACAAATTGATAAATTATCTGAAATCTGAGCCCGTTTCAAATGAGTAAAGTGATTTATCACTCGGGACTGAATCCGATTTTCATCCGCGACACACTTTCAGCGGTAAACATCAACATAAACAATGATGATTATGTTTTTTGCTGCACATAGTAAACACATCCAGTAACAGTCGAATGAATGAGTTCGTGGAGTAGTCGTCTGACCAGAACATAAAATATTCATCTTCATGAAACAATTTCAGTCCGAATTTTGACAAACATCGCATGATTATTCAAAGCATAGAATGACATAGTCAGACGACTACTCCACCAATTCATTCATTTGGCTGTCACTGAATGTGTTTACTATGTGCAGAAAAAACATAATTAGCATTCTTTATATTAATGTTTACCGTTGAAAGTGCCTCGTGGATGAAAATCGGATTCAGTTCTATGTGATAAACTACTTTACTCATTTAAAACTTGCTCAGATTTCAGATAATTTATCAATTTGTAGAACGTACATAAATATTCAATGACTTATATTCAATCGAATATTGACAGTCCAGAGCCGACTATGAATGTGTCTGGAAGTGAGCTGACAAATGAAGAGAGGTGGACGTCACCAAAAAATTTCGATTATTTTACACTCTGCGTCTGACTATGTCATTCTATGTTTTGAATATTCATGCGATGTTTGTCGAAATTCGGACCGAAGTTGCTTCATGAAGATGAATATTTTAAGCTCTGATTGAAATAGAAAAATAAATTTCTTTTGAACACAATACCAAGCTACAGCAAATAACATTTTCGGCCGTAGACCAAACATTTCAACCAAACTGCATTTTCGGCTACGTATCCTATTCGACCTGTAGGCAAACTGCGTTTTCAGCCAAATTACCCAGTTCAGCCGGTTGTGTTTTTTTTCAAATGGCATTTTCAAACCGTTTTTGACATATTAGCCATTTTGGCCTGACGTTCAATTTGCCGAATGACTTTTAGGCATATGATTCTTTCTCTTTTTGAACAATATTCCGCGGAATTTCCAAAGATTTTTAATATTCGGAATTTCCAAATATAATGGACAATACAAATAATATTCTTCTTCCAACGAATTTCTTTAGCATTCTGAACAAATTCCCGCGAAAGCTCCAAATATTAAGAATCTTTCTCGGAAATTCCAAAGAATTTCATTTGAAAGTTTCAGAGAGTTTTCCATGAAAACTTGTAAGAGTTGCCCGCGGATATTGCAAGAAATTTTATGTGGAAATTCCCTTACTAATTCCGTTAAACTACCCGCGTTAAACCTAATTCTTAATAATTTTATGCTATATTTTGGAGCAATTTTCTGTTGAAGTGTTGTAGAATCTCCCATAGAAAATCAAATTATTTTCTTAGAAATCCCAAAAAAAATCATATCGAATTTCATAACAATTTTCCCTGGGAATTTCTAAAACCTTTCATTGGAAATTCCAAAAAAAAATCCGGAGAACTTCAAATAATTGCTAATGAAAATTTCAAGGAATTTCCGAAAAAAATCCTAATGAATATTTTGAAAAATTTAGGAGAATTTCCTGAAGAAGCTCATTATGTATATTTTTTCGGTGAAATACAAATGATTTTTATTAATGTATTTGCTTAAAGAAACAATGGTAATAAAAAATCGCTAGGCTAATTCACGTCGCTGAAACTGCCACCGGCTAAAATAGCCTTTAGCATGACGCCGAAAACGCCTCCATCGCCGCCGACCAAAATTTTGACAGATGCCGCCGCCGACGATTTTCGGACCAGCGTACACCGCTAATAAGAATCACAATCTGAATTAGAATCAAAATCAGAATAAGAATCAGAATCTTAATCTGAATGAGAATCTGAATCAGAATCAGAATCCATAACCCAGATTTCAGACTTCAGAATCAAGAATGTAGGATCAGAATCAGAATCATAATAAGAATCAAAATCCGAATCAGGATCAAGAATCTGGAATTCAGAATTCAGAATCTAGAATCCAAAACCCAGAATCCGGAATCTAAAATCCAGAATTCGGAATCAAAAATGCAGTATCAGAATGGGAAGAAGAATAGTGTCAGATGGCTTCGGGACAGAATGTCGAAAGACAAAAGGTCGAAGGACAAAAGGTCGACGGACAAAAGGTCGAAGAGACAAAAGGTCGATGGGACAAAAGGTCGAAGGGACAAAAGGTCGAAAGGACAAAAGGTCGACGGGACAAAAGGTCGACGGGAGAAAAGGTCGACGGGACAAAAGGTCGAGGGGACAAAACGTCGACGGGACAAAAGGTCGAAGGGACAAAAAGTCGAATGGACAAAATTTAAAAATTTATAATTCTGTATACATGAAAAATACTAAATATACGACAAGTTTGAAAACATGTTTCTGTAAAAAAAATTTAGCCTGTTACATTTCCCAGAGATTTCTCCTTCTTTATTTCATGGGCAGTTCTTCAACCAATTTACGGTGAATATTCAACAGCCAGGGCGAGCATTGTATGATTTTGATTAGTTCTCGGGACGAGAACTGAAAAATTAAAACTTGTTAGATCGTGCTCTTGTAACACGTGTCGCTTCGTGTGCATGTTTGAGTGAAATACGTTGGTTTTAGTATCTTTGATTCAGTGTCGTATAATTTATTATTTCACCAACGCGACTTCCTAAATATTCATATACATTACATTCCGATGTCGATCATGGAGAATCAGAAGTCTCTTGTATAAATGTGTGTCAAATTCATTTGCCACTCATCATCATGTATTAGATGGGAATATTATTGGTTTTAATTCAACGTGACGTAGTTATTGGTTTTAAATAAGAAATAAACACTAAATCATGTACATAAAGACTGGCCTTAAGCCGTACATAACAGTTTACATTATGCAGTTATTCGGTAATTCAACCGTACGAATCATTTTAACACTCAAACATGCGTGATGTTGTATATTGTACAACATTAACGAAAAAATCTCTCTCATGGTACACAGCATGAACGATCCTGCATTAGTGTTTCAGGATAAAACCATGAATGTGCATATGCAAGCACTCGGAGTATTCGAGAAACGGGTGCTGAGGACCACCTTTGGCGGTGTACAAAAAGACGGTGTGTAGCGGCGAACAATGAACCACGAGCAAGCCCAGCTCTACGGCGAACCCAGTATCCAGAAGGTAGCTAAAGCCGGAAGGGTACGATGGGCAGGGCATGTTGCAAGAATTCCGTACAACTACCCTGCAAAGATGGTGTTCGCTTTCGATCCGGCAGATACGAGACGGCATGGAGCACAGCGAGCTAGGTGGGCAGACCAAGTGTAAAACGACTTGGCGAGCGTGGGGCGCATTCGAGGCTGGAGAGATGCGGTATCGAACCGTGAGTTAACGTCGTTGCCGACCGGACTTTGTGAATTTCCATCGACGTTCCCATGGGTGTCAGCATTTTGGAGTTGGCACCATCGAGGCGCATCAGCAGAACCAGGCGAACGATATCGAGGGCGATCATCAAACCTGTACCTACCGAGCCAGTGCAGACTTAGCATACTTGTAACTTAGGATAATAAATCAGTTGCTTGTGTATAGTGAAGGTAGTGAGACGTTTAATTTTTTTTTTAAACAGAACTCCGTGTTCTCGAATTATTAACTCGTGTATTGTGGCGTCAAATTGTTGATTCAATGGTTTCTGTTTAGATGTAAGCTAAATAAATAAATGAATGTGCTTATGCATATTGCATATTAGTGGTAGAGTTTTGTGTAGAAATTAGAGTCTGTAGGTCGGCTATCTGAATCGCTCGAAAAGGGTCTTATATTACATTTTCTTTGTGTGGAATTTGTTGAAAACATGGGCCAATCTGACCCTTATTTGGCCAAGTGTCACCCCTGATGACGGTACTCACATCATAGTTTTCATTTGTTTTGTTCTCAATACTATGGCTTTTCAATTTTAACCAATTTTGTAATTTCGACCTTTTGTCCCTTCGACTTTTTGTCCTTTCGACATTTTGTCCCGTCGACCTTTTGTCCATTCGACCTTTTGTCCCGTCGACCTTTTGTTCCTTCGACCTTTTGTCCATTCGACCTTTTGTCCTTCGACCTTTTGTCCTTCGACCTTTTGTCTGTCGACCTTTTGTCATAGATTCGTGTCAGATACAACATGTGAATAGGAAATGTAAACGGAATCAGAATCAGAATCAGAATCACAATCATAATCAGGATAAGAATAAGAATCAGAATCAGAATTAGAATCAAAATCAGAATCAGAATCAGAAACAGAATGGGTATGGAAAAAGAATTGGAACCAGAATGGGAATAAAAATAGGAATCAGAACTAAAACCAGAATCAGATTCAGAAACAAGAATCCTGGATAAAAACGGGAATACTAAGGTATCAGAAACAGAATGTGATTATAAATAGGAATCATAATCAGAATTAGAATCAGAATCGGAATCTAAACCGGCATCAGAACCTGACTAGGAAAATTAATCAGAATCAGAATCATAATCACAATCACAATTAGGATCTGAATAGAAATCAGAACTGGAATTAGAATCAGAATCAGATTCAGAATCAGAATTTGAATCAGAATATGAATTTGATTCAGAATATGAATCATAATCTAGAATCCGGAATCCAGAATCTAAAGGCCAGAATCCAGAATTCAGAATCCAGAACCCAGAACCTAGAATACAGAATGCAGAACCCAGAACTCAGAATCCAGAACCTAGAATCCTGAATCCAGAATTCGGAATATAGAATCCAAGATCAAAATGTGAGTTTGAAAAGGAATCAGGATCAACATCATAAGCACAATCGGAATAAGAATTAAAATCAGAATCCAGAATCCAGAATCAAGAACCCAGAATCCACAATCCAGAATCTGTAATCAGATGCAAAATCAGAATTATGAGTGGGAGAATAATACGCGAAAAACCCTAGTCAAGCTGAACGACGTACTTTTCAGCAAAACGGACTGAAATCGACAATAGACGTATAATGCTGCAGTCCAAGTTTGGCAGGTGACCAGTAGTGCGGGATGGACGATTATTACACCTACAGCGAACATTTAGCTATCCGCTAGTACAGGATAGGCAGCGAGGTAAAGAAAGCCAGGAGCTACTTCTCCAACCAGAGCGTGGAAGGTTATCTATTTCGACAGTGGGACCTTTAGTGAAGCTATAGGTTTGGGGAAAAACATAGTAGCATCAGAAAAACAGTCAGAGCGTTAGTGAACGGTTGTGGTTCTATCACGATCGGCACTACCATGTCGAGGAAGGCGTGACCGCGGAATACCGAGCGAGCAAACTACAGCCCTTCGAGCAACCTGACTGACCGACCTGCAGCCCTGCAAAGGGCTCGATCGGCAGAAGTGATTTTCTCCCTCATTGAGCTATTCAAAACGGCGAGGCTGGTCCAAAACAAGGCCATTAAAAATTCCGAAAAGACAATTGCTTCGACAACCTATGCCAGAGCGTCAACTCGACCTCGAAACAAAAGGAGCACTGGCTTCTCCCGGACAAAGGCTGAGGACAAAAATTGAAGTACTATTCCCGCATCACGACCCAACTCATAGGTCGCTAGCAGAAAGGGTAGGAGCAGCCTGAGGTACTGACGGTGGCAAAGTCTCTCGATCCGAGTAAAGCACCTGGTTCGGGAAGTATCCCAAATATGTTGTTAAAGGCATACATAAGCACATTCAATCTATAATAAACTAAGCTATTTTGTTAAGACCAATGAAACAAACTGCCAATATAACTGCCAATAGTGATACTACCTTTCTCGCATTAAACCAAGACACCAACCTTTTTGGTTTGATACACCATTTCAAAAATAATTTGTATACGCAATGACCGATCGTTATCAAATTCATAATCGGTTGAGGATTACTATATGAAAAGTTGGTTACATTTTAAAAAAAATTTGTGCACACACGTACACACATACACACAGACACGCGGACCGGCAGACATTTGCACAGTTTGTCGAGCTGAGTCGATTGGTATATAATACTATGGGTCTACGAGCCTTCTATTAAAAGTTCCTTCTCGGAGTGAAATTATAGCCTTTCGGTACAACTTTGTTGTACGAGAAAGGCAAAACATGTTAGAGCGTGTGTTGGGTATTATTGATCATCGATTTCCCACCTTCAAGGAGAATTGGACGACTAGAAATTACAAACAGGCAGTTGTAGAATGCAAAGCCAAATACACCGATAGCATCATGTTGCATAAATAATGTCTCTCTGTCTATTTCACCGACTGACTACTGGCCACTTACCCGTTCCCTTTATTGCAGTACTACTGGGAGCGGTGCACCAGCAGGAACATTCTAATAATAGAGAAATCGAAGAACCTGTCACCGTTTGTCAACAACGAGCGCACGGTGGCGCGGCGGTGGACGCGTCCATTCGATTGGAATGTGTGTTGTTCGCCAACTACCCCGTCGACACCGCTGGCTGACGCTGGCTACTGGCTGGTAAAGAACCCACGGAGAGGGCGGGAGGGTTGAAAAGTTGCTCTCAGGTTGAGTTTTAATAATCCGGGCGAAGATCGGAGATGTACCTTTTTGCGGTGACACGACCGTTGCCATCGACCGTTGTAGACTATGGAAGCTGACCGAGGGCGGTTGATGGCCGTTCGCTGAGTTGCGAATTGTTTTTATTTGGCATGCATATACAATCGAGATCGAAGGGAAGCCCCGTGTGTTCGTTTGGAATAGACCCGAATAGAAGAACATTTTGTAATATAAAATTTCTTCTTTCATTACCGTTCTTATTGGAATAAAGTCACAGATCCTTTCAGATTTATTTTATACTCAGTATAGCAAGGGGCCCTCCTTAGCCGTGCGGTAAGACGCGCGGCTACAAAGCAAGACCATTCTGAGGGTGGCTGGGTTCGATTCCCGGTGCCGGTCTAGGCAATTTTCGGATTGGAAATTGTCTCGACTTCCCTGGGCATAAAAGTATCATCGTGCTAGCCTCATGATATACGAGTGCGAAATGGTAACCTGGCTTGGAAACCTCGCAGTTAATAACTGTGGAAATGCTTAATGAACACTAAGCTGCGAGGTGGCTCTGTCCCAGTGTGGGGATGTAATGCCAATAAGAAGAAAGATAGCATTTAATAATTTAACCAAAATATCCAAAAGGCAACTCAAAGAAAACCGGGTATTAAGCTAGTTTTGCTTATTTAAAAATAAATTAAATTACAAAAAAATGTGGCCAAAAAAAAAATATTTGAAGACGTTTTAAATATTACGCTAGACTTCAAAAGGAGATTATTTAAATTTATTTCTATAAACGCCCCATGATTCGATCAATAATATTTTTTACAGTATCTTTGTTTCATATACACATTTGCTGCTTTCGAGTCTATCACGAGTCTATCACGTTATTTTTTCATGACAAAATGCGCTAAATAAAATTCAAATCAATTTATTGACGTAAATTTTCAGGAAATATTTGTTTGAAACATCGTTTGTTTCCATAGTCCAGTCAATTTCTGATTATATTACGAATAATTTTTATTTTGTCATTAAAATTATGTCCCAAGAGATGATTGTTTCTTTTAGTGAAAGTGTATATAAGTTATTAGATAAAAATGGATAGATAAAAGTTTTTTTCATTCCTGCTCGGGAAGCCACAGGTTTGTTTGTGAAACGTAGGGAGGTGATATTTTTTATTCGTCGTGAATTTCCTCGAAGTCGGTTCCGGTCCATAATGAATTCAATTAGCAAAGTTAATTAATTCGAGATGGAAACCTGTAAGCGAGAATGGGTTTTTATCTGTTTGTATGTTTGGGAAGTACCCGAGTGCGGCTGCAATAGACAAAACAACAAGACTAATTGTGTTATCGATTTGATGGATGCTTCCTTCGTACATAATGGGTAGGTTTCATTCCAATATACTGGTACAACTGGCAAAGCTACTGTTAGATTGTAACCAGTATGATTGAGTGATTCGATTCTATCGACAGTGCCGTCTCCGCACTCGTGAGGTCTCGCCTGCCCTTAACCTTTGAGTAGGGTTGAGCTCCGACGACGTTTGCATTCTTGTGATCTCGTAGGCAAAACACGTTTCGCACGAACCCGTCCGGAAAGGTAACATCTGCCTGACTATCGCCTTCGCATCAGGAGTATTGACGAATCTTTACCTAGGTCTTGGTTCGATGGAGGAAACCGATACCGAGAAAACTTATTCTGAAGGGTCATGCCTGCATGGTAACAGCTTTCATATCGTAGTAGGGCGGCCGAAATAATTTCCGGGACGCAGTAATAATCTTGCGTACTTACTACTAAGCATATGCGGTATTTCGAAAAATTTCGTTTCAGGTGGTTCGAAACGAAATTCCGCGGAATTTCGCGGAATTTGAGCATGGCGAAATCTGATTTTTTGATTTCGTTTCGTTTCGTAAAATTTCAAAAATTTCGCTTGAAAAAACTAGCCTCTAACGAAATTTAACGGAATTCCGCGGAATTTCGAGACAAATTTAAACTTAAGCCATACTTTATATTATCAAAAATTTTGGCTGCGCCGCTGAACAAAATCATAATACTATTTTCAATTCGTTATGTTATACACATTTTTCTGTTAACGCTTACTATAAAATGTCGACAAATTCGTATTTATTTTTCTTTTATAAAACGTCTTCAGGGGCCCTCCTTAGCCGTGCGGTAAAGTCGATTTCTTCACCTTCGCTTAGGCCTCAAACCAGGTTTAAGAGCATAGGAAAATACCGCTTAAGTGTTAAGAAGCAACATTTTACGTTCAAACACCAATTGGAATCTTACCTATAGGTAAAAATAGAAAGTTCAAAAAATTGAAGATACTTCACACACCAGTATTCGGCGAATTATCAAAATATACATAGGGGGAGATCCCCTAGCGCCGGACACCTCCCAATGCCAGACACTTCTCAAAACGACACTTGCAGAGGCCCTCCCACCAACTAATGAAGTGCGAAGGAAAGCTTTTTCAAAGTCCTTTATTTGCAGGGAAAATTAGATCTTTAGGTTGAATATTTTGTACAAGATTGGAATTTAAAAAAAAAATGCTCAAAATTTTATTGTTTTGCCTTATTTTAGAAGGTTTGAATCAGCAAGATCTAATTTGTTTGGAAGCATTCTAACCATGTAGAGATGGTCAATAAGAGCCATATTTTGAATAACGATCATGATTTCAAGACAAAATTTTCAAAACGACTTATCTGCTTTTGTAAACAAAGATTCAAACGACGATTTGACAAATCTGATAGCTCTCCCACGCAAATCAACTACATCAACAGGTAGCGGAAACCTTCACCTACCTATTGATGGTGTTGGTTTGCGTGGGAGAGCTATCAGATTCGTCAAATCGTCGTTCGAATCTTTGTTTACAAAAGCAGATAAGTCGTTTTGAAAATTTTGTCTTGATTTGTTATATATGTCATGTAATTGTGGTGAAGAATCAATTTCGTCTATACGGAAGCTATCCCTCAGCTGTCCGGACAGTGTGATTTTTATGTAAGCAAATAGTACACCTGTTTTGTAAAACTTACTTCAATTCAATAGCTTTTTCTTACAAAGGTATCAGAAAGTCACAGAAATAAGTAGAACGACAATTTGAAGATGGTTTTGAAAAAGGTGGGAATTGGGAGTAGGATGTAAGAAATTAAGAGAGCTGGAGAGTCGAATAAGCTCTACAAATTTAAATATCTTCAACTCAAAGCAAGTGAAAAATATTACTATTCTGTATGATGTCTCTACTCATGTAATAGCAACTTAGTGATATTTGAACAAGATGCAATAGTGTCTGGTACTAGGGTACGCTTTTCTGAATGGCGTAATTTTTCATCAAAATTCGCAAAACGTGTTCAAATGCTCATATATAGTTTGTAGGAATCATCAATGATCATATTTTGTGTATATAGTATACCAGTTAGTGAGTTTTTATTAAATGGCTTATGTGTCCGCCACTGGGAGATCTCCCCATACAGCCCCTTGATCTTTTAAATCTTCGCATGGAATTTGCAAAAAAAATCCAGAACTGATTCAAGGGCCATAAAAATTGCTGAAGGTTCATTACTCATGATTGCTTTCAGCTAATACTGACCATAACAGCTGTTTCTTGCACTTAATTGAAGTCGGTTGATGATGAAAATTAGGCATCAATTTTTGCATGTCTCATATGCACAAACACATATACAAGGACAAACAGATAATAGCTCAGTTCGTCGAGCTGATTGTATATAAGACTATGCAGCCCATGATCGCATATGTGTATCAATCGCATTTTTGTTCATTTTGTAAAATGCCTGAAAATCATCCAGAAAGCTCAATTTACTGCATCTAAACCCACCACAGCAAAATAGGCTTTACTATCTTGTTTATTTGTGGTATTTACAATTTACAAAATCAACCAAAATGCAAATGTTGCAAATATGCGATCATGGGCAGTATGGGTCTCCGAGCCTCCTATAAAAAAATGAATTTGGAAGGAAATGATGGCCTTTTGCTATAAGACGAGCTCGGTGGTCTAGTGGATACCGCTTCTGTCTTATAAGCAGGAGGTCGTGGGTTCAATTCCAGGCTCGTCCCTATCCTACTTTGTATTTCTATCTTAGTTCTTTCTGTGTTTCACGTTCTACCAAAACGATTCCTACTGTTATAACCTTCCACACAATCCCAAAACTCCCCGTGGCACCTATGAGAGGTCGTAGAGTTCTCTGCATCTTTCTTAAGTAGGTGTCATACTAACCATCCTTCCCCTTCCTCAGCATTCGCAAGGACGTGGCCAGGATAGATCTCGACTATTGGAGAGTGCATTGCTTCCATATAAGAGATAGTGATTAGTCCCAAATCAATATCTGTGGTAACGGATGAAAGTGATGCTACTCTCATACAATAGTCTTGGCTTGTACCACCTACGAATTTGTTCGAATTGCTCAATGCTAATGCTAATGCTAAATGATGGCCTTTTGCTATAATTTTTTGTATGGAGAAGGAAATATTATTTCTTCATACCCAGACCTGCTGCAGTAAAATTTTGCGATCACATTTGTGAAATACATATCTTTGTGAATTTTAGAAAGGTACACAGGATCTTGCACAGGAATGTATGCTATTATTATCAATTCTCTATCTCCGTATACGCCTGACAGATGTGGATATATCTAGAAACATTTTTTAAATAGGCTGAACGGTATTTGACCTTGCAATTTAAAACGTCCCATACTCTCTCTATTCAGCATATTTTGTTCAACTGACGTTACCACCAGATAGATCGCAATCTATTCTTTCTGTTAGGTACATTAATTGACCAAAATAGTTTGAATTAAAAACACAATCGCCATTCCAAAAATCAAAATCATCATCAATTAGGCCAATTTGAAAAAAGTATTATGAATGTTTTAGTTAGTTAGAGTTAGCCTACACAGCAAAAAAAATGAATATTACATGCCATGTAAATAGGCCACTCATGTAGCATTCATATTCTGTGAATCGATTTCCAACGTAAAAATGCGTCAAAATTCATACACATAATAGGAGCATGGCATCAACCACAATAAAGCGTTACTTTACTATAATTACTACCAGCCCTACTAATAGTTTATGCGGAAACGGTCAACTTTACATGTCTTCATGTAAATACTCTAATTCGATTGTGTCATCTGCCAAAGTAACAAAATAAATAAAATAAGTTTTCGCGTCGGTTTTATCGATTTTGTTGGAAAAATATGCTGCAGTGTCGTGAATCCGTCTCTTGGTAGCCATGAATTCCGTTTGCTTGAGAGATTGTCATAATAACGTCCTAGAAAATAACCACTGCGGGAAAACGATGAGCCGGAGTATGGAAGATCATGCAGTGCATTTGTTCCTAACCATGGATTTTGCTGGAATTTGGTGTGTGACTCAGTGGTGCTGAGGACGTAATCACAGCCCACAACTATAATCAATGCGCGCGAGCTTCGTTTTTCGAAGCGATCTTCGTCTGCTGAGAAACGTAAGAGGCGATGGATTCCGAACGCTTGGATTTAGATGGCAGCTGCATCATCGGTGTATGGAGGAGTCCCACAGAATTCCGCTCATATGAGAAACTATTCATAATAAAAGCGTGTGAATAGAGTGAGGAAAACATTATGTTCTATAAAACCAATTTCAGTGAATAAAATATTTGTAAAATAAAATGTTACGGCTATTAAATACCGAAAGAAAAACCGCTTTATAATGAAAAAACAACATTGCTTTTCAATATACCTAATATTATACTTGACATGTGAATTTACAGGTGAACGTAAAGTATGATCATGATTGTTTTGACGATTGATGTAACAATAAACTGTAATGTAATATTCCATGTTATGTCACGCTCCAATTATGTCCATGATATTCAATGTAAGTGTACATGTTTTTTCGAACTGTGTAGTACCATAACACCACACTGATATGAGACAATATGAATCACATAATTTTAATACGTCTTAAGTCGAATAAGGTTTTCAACAGAATTTGAATCTATTTAGGAAAAATCGCACAATTTCTATATTTTTATATACTTTATGATATATAACCGAACTGATATAAAAATGAACAGATTCGGGAGCACACACTCCACGATGAAGTCGTTTGAAAGCGGAACAAGTGCGGGGGTATTGCCTTATCGCCAATGGTTTATAAACAGGAATGCGTCGAATTAATAATAGCCTGTTATTATAACTCTATTGGTGGCAAGATAGTTATTTGACTTCGAAAAAGTGAAATCAGAATTGCATACATAATGTAAAACCAAAATAAAAATTCCGCGGAAAAAAAAATTAAATTTCGTTTCGTTTCGAAAAATTTCGAATTGAATGCATCTTGATTTCGTATCGTTCCGAAGTCTCGAAAGTAAATATATATTTCGTTTCGTTCCGTTTCGAATCAAAATAGAAATTTTAAATTTCGTTTCGTTTCGTTTCGTTTGTAAAAAGTGTGTTATCGCATACCCTTACCTACTACGGATTGAGTCTGCTAGGAAAAGAGATTCAAATTGATAAACCGCTGCCAGCAAATGCGGCATAGGCGTGCAAATCCAACTACGCCATCGCCAGCTAACCTATTTGAAAGCGTAACAAATATCTATTTTTGTATGTCTAAAGACGATCTTTTCAAAAATGTATATATTTTTGGAAAATGCAATTATTTCAATTATGACTAATATACATATTAAAATTTTACACGAACGATTTATTCTGCAGATGTTACATTTGGTTTAAATACCTTCCCTCTCCCTCCTGAAAACAATATCCTGTTAAGGCGAAAAAGGTGTTTTGAATGGGAAATACCTGGAAATACTATTTCTTTAAATTTTTGGATTCTATTGTATCTGAAAATCGAATTGGCGGATAAACACTATCAGGTGCCAGTAAGAAATCGCCGTTTTTACATTGAATATCAAGAATAGGGTGGCTTAAATTAATGGGAAAAACTTTTTTCAATTTTTTTTTATGGGCCGCCCTCTTATTCTGTTCTATCTGATGTCCTGATGCTCTGGACAAAATTTCAGCCAAATCAGTCAACGTTTGGGCGGTGCTAAACTCGTTGGAAGTTTATATGCAAAAATGTATGCAGAAACATCCAAAAACAGTAAATTGCAGTTGGACGGCACAACTTACGACTATCATATTCATTCAGATCTTGAAGAATTTAATACAGAATGTTATGCAGAAAACCGCGAGAAGATTAGAGATTGCCCGGTTAAGTTATTAGCATTTCTCTGAAGTGGGGTTTGAGCAAATTTCGTTTCTTTTACCTTTGAACAGAAATAAATTCACCCCTACAACACTCCGGTAAAATGCTAATATCTTTGCGTAATAAACTCTAATCTTCTCGCGGTTTTCAGCATAGCATTCTGTATTTAATTCTACAACAATTGATTGAGTATCATTGTTCTTGATCGTAAATTGTGGCGTCCAACTGCAAATCACTGTTTTTGGATGTTTCTGCATATATTTTTTCAAATAAAATTCCAACGAGTTTAGCACCGCCTAAACATTGACCGATTTGACTGAAATTTTGTCCGGAGCATCAGGGCGGCCCATCAAAAAATTTGAAAAAGTGTTTTTTGAGCCACCCTAATCAAGAATGATATTATCTTCGTGTAAACATACGCTTAAGAAAATGTAGCCGTTGTAGAAATGAGAAATGTTCCAGAAAAAATATTATAGCTTTGAGTTATTCGACCGTTTACATTCATTTGATTTCCTCTCCATGACTGATTGCCCGACCTTTGCCATTGACACCTCTCAAGAGGTTGTGTGCAATGGTGGGGCGGCCTTATTTGGTCTTCATAATGGCAATTTTTTTTTCAATTGGTCGAAGTTCTGGCGAATTCGGTAGATTGATGTCTTTTGGTACAACAACAAATTTGTTATCTCTGTGCCAGTCTGTCACCGGCCGTGCATAGTGGCAGCACAGGCAAACAGACGTAACACTTCAATTTAATTCATCGTACATGAAGGACGAGCAGCAGACGCTTCTGGAGGCACTCGGCTCGGTAGATTTGCTCATTGATGTTACCCGTCGTGATGTATGGCTGAGCTATGGAAAATTAGCTTCCCTGGGAAGCTTACCAGACTGATCAAAGCAACGGTGGACAGTGTGCAAAACTGTGCGAAGATTTCGGGCGAACACTCCAGTTCGCGATGGGGACTAAGACAAGGTGATGGACTTTCGTGCCTGTTGTTCAACATTACCCTAGAAGGTGTCATGTGGAGAGCCGGGTGTAACAGCCGGGGTACGATTTTCAACAGATCCAGTCAATTTATTTGTTTCGCGGATAACATGGAGATTGTAGGACGAACATTTTCAAAGGTGGCAGAACTGTATACCCGCCTGAAATGTGAAGCAACAAAAGTTGGACTGGTGGTGAATGCGTCAAAGACAAAGTACATGCTTGTGGGCGGAACCGAGCGCGACAGGGCCCGCCTGGGAAGCAGTGTTACGATAGACGGTGTAACCGTCCCAAGCAGCACGCGCAACATCTTTCAAATAGGTGTTTGTTCCTAATAAATTGCATTGAAGACACTGGCAATACATCGAGTCACATTAAAGCCACTTTCCAGTTTCAGAAAATCACAATGTTTCATTTCCGTTTAAGTGGCGTCGCAATATTCTACCCATCTGACTTCTTGGGTGGTTTAAAATTCGATGTGTTTCATATCAGAAACAAAACAGATAAGTTGCAGAATTAATAACACTTCGGTTCATTGCTGTTACAACAATGTTTCTGATATGTTGCAAAATACTTTGAGCTCAGCTAAGCAGTATTTTATTTTTGACAGGCCCCCGCATGTTCCGTATACGGTACAATGAAGTTACAAATGACTTTGTTGTTTATGTAGTGCACTTGTAGCAGAATCTCCAGATAGAATTGTTGGTGTGATGGTTACAGTAGAAGGTTGCAAATCTCAAGGTCCATGGTTCGATTCCCGGTTGGTTTTTGTGTTTTTATTTCCATTGTTGCCGCAAGATGTTGCAAATAGGCTCCACCTCTTGCGCTTTTTGTGTCACAAAGGAGCTCCAGATACGACGCGTTGTGCATAAGTCAGACCTTTAGTAAGTCACACTACAGTTGTTGTTACTCACTGAGAAACAAGAGGTGTTGCTTGGGGTTCGTTACAAACTAGTTGCTGGCTCCACCGCAATTGATGAATAAAAAAAAATCTAAATATGTCACACCCTATTTACGGTCATGCACCCATCAGTGAGTGTTGGCCCTGTCAGGCTCTCACGCGTGTTTGACATCGCCATTCCCACAGTAGACTCGTCTCGTTCCGTTCACCTTATAGGAAAGTTTCTTGACAGCAGTGCAGGTGAGTTGCTAAAATCAACACTTAAGCCACAAAAAAACTCATAGATAGAGGTCACCACAGGTATTTGATTGAAAAACAAACGCAAGGTAGGAGAGAATATGCTGTCAAACTTCGTGCTTCACACGAAGTTTGTTCTCCAATGGATTATTTTAGGTAACTCATTTTGCACTCACCGCATCAAAACAAAGCCGCCACTGTATATGTAGGTTAACATGCGAGAGGTTTTGAAGGAACTGGTCTACGGTGGCGCTATCTACTCGTTTCATAGCGGCAGATTTTGCTTTTTCATTAATCCATTCCTCATCCGCCTAGTAAAACCTCAGCCTCGAAGAGGAATTTCTTTTCGGTCGCAACCTTCGAAGGAAGTGGTAGTGTGCGACGTGTTTAAGAATAATTATAAAAAAGAGGTTAGAAAAGACCTCGTGAAAACTGAAGTGCTTTTTTATTTATTTTGTGCTTTTGTTTAAGTTTTTCCTAGGTCAGTGAAGACCTAATAAAGTCTAGTGGAAGTGTTTTAAAACAAACACATACGAAAAAAGGTAACACGCTCTCAATCGTCGTCACACATTACGGTGCTAATGCCATGTGGCAGGTCCGATAGAGGGCCTTTTTTCTTTTGTTCCTTTGGAACAGGTTCCAACGCTTCCGCCAAAGACTTCGGAGGTCACTACGGTGGCCCAGCCAGTGCACTACCTCAAGCAAGCTTCCCTCAGTCGAGAGGTGCGATCGGAAGAAGAAGTCGGGGAAAGGAGCCAACTGAAAAAGAAGCCGTGGTGGTCCCGGAAAGCCGTTCCCGGGTGCAATAAAGTGCCGTATTTCGGAGGACATTAACGGTGTGCGGCCATTGGGGATAAGTACCGCGGTGAGAAGCGCCAAGAAGATTCCTGTAGCCACGTATCACCATAATTTGCACGGCCGCCATCTTCAATCTTCATTGTCTCCCAAGCCCCACCGTCCCGGTGCGAAGCGCCATTAGAAGCATTTCTACCATCGTCGGCCATCCATCATCGCCGATCCAGCGACAATCGCCGGCCATCCAACATCGCCGATTCAACATCGCTGGCCTTTCTACCATCGTCGGCCATCTAATCTCGCCTAGCCATCGAAAATCGCCGGCCATCCGACATCGCCGATTCAACTATCGCTACCCACGGCGGCCATTCAATATCGTCGATAACGCCGATGCAACCATCGCTGGCACTTCAACCATCGTCTGCCACCCAACCTCGGCAACAATTCTACAATCGCCGGCCACTCAACATCGTCGACCATTCGGCCATCGTCGGGTATCCCGCATCGCCGACCATTCAGTCCTTGTTGGGCAGTCAACCATCGCCGGCCACCAATCCATCGTCGGCCATCCATTCATCGTCGGCCATACATTCATCAACGGCCATCCATTCGTCGTCGGCCATCCATTGATCGTAGGCCATTCAACCACATCGCCGGGCATTCAGCTACCACCATCCATACTGGCGTTTACCGGCCCCTCGATGCAGAGCAGCAGCCCACACTCAGGACCCGGGGCATGCCCCTCTCAAGCAAGTACCCTAAAAATGTGTGACGTACAGTGATGCCCGAGGGCAAATAAATCTAGACATGTTAAGTTAAAAACCGGTGGTAGCGAACTTATTACACTAGCGCAATCCCTGGATAAACAAGTTTTCACTTTTCCATTTGCCTTCTCCGCTTTGTTCGGGCTCGCAAAGGAGCCACCAAGCCTTGTCCTCCGGTGGTTGTTCCCAAACTAAATTCTTTTAGGCTTTTGAGCCGATCTGGATGTTGGAACCTTCGCTTTTGTTTACGTCGGTACCTGTGGTTCTCTGGTGGACGGGTATTGTTATGCATACCGACTGTCCTGCAGGGCAATAAGCACCTATAAGAAGACGAAACGAGGTAATTTGGGAAAACAAACGACCCTGAAAGTTTAGATACGCTTCGAGCGTCTAGTTTCAACGGGGATACCTTCGAGGTGGTCGAGGAATTCGTCTACCTCGAATCCTTGCTAATGGCTGATAACAATGTTAGTCGTGAAATACAAAGGCGGAAGTCGGGCCTACTACGGGCTCCAGAAGAAACTGCGGTCAAAAAAGATTCACCATCGCACCAAAATGTGTCATGTACAAGACGCTGATAAGACCGGTTGTCCTCTACGGACATGAAATATGGACAATGCTCGAGGAGTACTTGCAAGCACTCGGAGTATTCGAGAGACGGGTGCTTAGGACCATCTTTGGCGGTGTGCAAGAAGACGGTGTGAGACGGCGGAGAATGAACCACGAGCTCGCCCAACTCTACAGCGAACCCAGTATCCAGAAGGTAGCTAAAGCCGGAATAGTACGATGGGCAGAACATGTTGCAACCCTGCAAAGATGGTGTTCGCTTCCGATCCGGCAGGTATGAGGCGGCGTGGAGCGCAGCGAGCGAGATGGGCAGACCAGGTGCAAAACGACTTGGTGAGCGTGGGGCGTATTCGAGGATGGAGAGATGCGGCCTCGAACCGTGTATATTGTGGCGTCAAATTGTAGATTCAGTGTTATCTGTTTAGATGTAGACTAAATAAATGAAATGAATGAATGGTCTTATTCTATAAACCTTCCGTTCGGTGCCTAAAGATAAAAAATCGATTGAAATTTGAGTTTTTGCGATAGTGATGAAATCTTGGACCCCAATGCACACAGTGTTTACCTTTTTTCTAATGCATTCGGAAGGATAAATACATACAGAATTGTATTAGTCAAAATTGTGAGATTTTTTATTGATTATAAACAAGTATGATTAAACACAATCCTCCGTCCGTTGAGACAAAATGTTTTGAATTGCTAAAGAAAGAACTGCGCTTTGTTTGTGCAGCCTTATTAAGGTGATTATACAATCAAGCCATGTGGTGAATTTCAAATTCACCACACGGTTTTCTACTCCTATTATCAAAAGTTCAAATCTAGCGTAATAATTATAGTACAATGCTGAAATTAAAGTCGATTGTTTAGCATAAGTAAGCAAACGATCTACGGATGTTTCATCCCCATGGGCGTTGGGGTTTTCCCAATTCGTGCTCTTGAAAAATCACTAGGAAAAGCACGTGGTTTCCAAGATGGCCGATTTGTGGCTTTGTTGTATAACCACCTTAAATTCAAACGTAATCAAAATAATCTATTGAACATATAATAGAACGAAAGATAATCTCCAATTTAAAAAATACATATATTAAGTTATTGATATTGCATGGTATAATCTGTTCAATAATTCCTTAATGAAGTGGTTACAACTTTATTCAATTGAAGGTTCTTGATAAACTATCTTTCTTTATATCTATTAACGGTAACAAGTACGCCATTACCTCCCCTCTCGAAACGGTTCGTATACCGACGTTGTGGATTGTGCACAAACACCGGCTACAATTGCTTTCAATTAATCATTTTTTATTTGAAAAGGGCTCCTTCATTAGCATCACCGGGAAAGCAGCGATGTCTTTCTCAGCTCGATCAAGATAATCGGGAATTAGAAACAGATCCAGCTCTCTAGCACTACTCTGACTTCACAGACAGCGACAGGGTCAGCTAGACTGGTCCAAACTGCTAATATCTGGTACAAGTTTCCTCTTACAAAGGAGATCCCTATCGTATGCAAATCCGTCTTAGTCTGAGGGCACTCAGTAAAGCAGATGCCAACGTTCTGTTATTGCGATTGCAGCCCATGAGAACGAACATCATCAGTCTGGCCAGACACGTACCTTACCATCGTCCGCCATGGTGGGTGGTGGGGGCCGACCATGTGTGGTTTAGATGGAACAGAATGCATGTGTTCCCATGATCGGAGTACTGTTTATGTACTCGAATGTGAGTAGATTCTCGTCACGATGACTTGCACTATACAGATAAAGTTGAACGATGTATTTAAAATATTTTACTGAAAACGCAATCAATTATGCGATTGGAATGAGTATCATAATGGAATCATAATATTATTGATAGTATTACAGTATTTTTTACATTCATATGCATTCGGAGTTTATATAAACTTTAGAGAGTTATTTTTTTAATTCTATGGTGTTCATGAGAAAATGTAATAATACTCTAAAAATAATTTTGTTCGAAATGCGAATTAATTAGTTCGAGTTTGTGAAAATTTTAAATTGAATTACCAGAACCAATAAATTGTTTTCATCATACAACGTGGGAGTACTCGAAAAATAGAATTGAATATTTTTTTCCATTTCAATTAAACATATGAGTTGATTGTAGGAAATATTTTGTAGCTGTATATCGGTTGCCAGTTGCTGATCTACAATACTTAGTTCAGTAACTGACAACAGCTGGTCAAGGTAAAGTTCAACGTAGCGACTTGCTGTGTAGTGTACGGTATCCCATTTTTCACCACTCATTCCTTATTTTGTATATGATGCTGAACCAATTGAGGCTAGTGCAGTTCACCCACCTGACGGTCAATCGTATACCAACCCGACCAGAAGGTCATATCAAAAATAAATCAACCTATGTTATTATGTTATACTAAATTTTTATAACAAAATTTGTTAGAAACACGGTGCAGGATGTTGTTAAAATATCTAAATTTCTATCAAAAATTACACTACTGGAAACAAAAAACTATCAAATTTTGTTACAATTTTATCATTAAAATAACATATTTTGTTAGAAATTTATAACAGAATCAGATACAAAATATATTATTTCTGTGCAGTTGCAAATTTCTACAACTCGTGATAGGTCTCCAGATTGTGATCAACAATCAGAAATTTTTGTTTTTGTCTGAACAAGAATATTTTTCGAGAACATGAAATTAACAACATTACAAATAAGGCAACCTTTGCAAATTATATTTGCGTTGTGATATCCATATGGCTGGAAGACTTTGCTACATCTATTTTAATAGTAGGCAATTCGGGCAATTCGGTGTTAAGCATTTTTTAAATCATATTATGATAAATTCCTGTTACAACATTTGAAAGATAATGGCTACTGAGAACAAAATTCTATCAAAATAAGTTATAAGTATCACAATATGTTAATATTGTGTTCAGTTTCAGTTATGCTCTCCTAGTCGGGAACAATCCATTAGAAAGGTTGATAATTTTTGAGCCCTGATAGAGATTTAAACTCCGTGGAAATAGAAAGGTAGGCAATGATTTAAAAATATCAATACTTTCATAGGATTGAAAACTGCAAACCTAATTGGTATTATAAATGGTTACAGCGACTTTCACGGTTGCACTAAAAAAGGCAAAATTTCACCTTTAAAAAAAAAGTGTGAACATTTAGTCATTTAAAATGCCGTCGTGTGGAAGGAAAAAGCTTCAATATCAATTATCTATTTGAGAGGTAGTTTAAACCTTCAGAAAAGATGTCGTGAAATGTTTAGTAGATATAATCATATTTGCCGGGTATTTTTGCGTGTCACAAGACTTACAACTAGCAACTAGAGCATGAATTCTATCAATTATGTTTATATTTAAATAGTTATGCCGTACATACTGAGCACGCAATCATATCTGTTTCCATTCAATGAAGTTGACATTTTCATAAACCATCACGTCAACCACTTGACAAGTATCCATTCAATCAAGTTGGTTCACAGACTGACTGGCCTTGAACTGATTTCATGTGAAAACCAGCAGCAGTTTCAGTCCTATGTACTTTGGTGTAATATATCAGCATGGTTCACGATACCTATAGGTACTGCTTCTACATAAATGGAGTCATCTAGGTTCTATAGGATGAAAACATCTGACCACATAAACATGGCTTGATGCACAACCAGCAACATGTACGCTATCTTTCAGCATCCGCTGTGAAAGACTGCATCATTGACGTAGCATTTGAGGGCAGTATAGTAACAAGATCGAATCTAATTTTTAAATAAGAATACTTTTTTAATTGCATTTTGAGGTTACGCCAAATGCAGTAATAATTATTTTAGCATTAATTTGATTATATAATTATCAAAGAAATAATTATATAAAATCAAAACCTTTCAAAAATGATTTGATTTGTAATACATTTTAAGTTAAATTGCATAATTATACTTAATTAAACTTGAGGATTTTTCAAGAAATGCCTTCCCATCGCTTCCATTCCGGTTCTCTAACTACGCCTGTGCAGTACAAACGCTGCAGATGCCACTTCCCAGAAGTTGAAGGTGAAGGTCAGAAAGGATTTAGCTACCCTTGCTTTTCACTTATAAACTCCAACCAGCAGCGGCGGAAAAGCTGTCGCAATTTGGCCTCACGATCCATTCAACTGCGTCTCAGCCTTTGTGGTACGCCAGGGCGACACGTGGTTGAGCTTTGTTTTCCATACCGGTACGGAACGATTTGAAAACTTCATTACTCCGTATCATCCTTTGTGAGAGCCTTGCTCAGTCGGAACAGCAGTAATTGAATTTGCTTCATTTTCCAGCAAACCCCTAATGGATTGCGCTATCGGTGAGTCACAGGGCGAATGCTTCGATCAGCTGGTTCGACACTTCATATCTGTAATGAACGTCTCCAGCAGGTTTTAATCTCCACAATAAACAATTTACCGCGGTTCTGTGGGAGTCACACGATTTCCCCGTATATGTGGGTATCGATTATTATTTCGATAATAATGGCATCATTTTCCGCGAAGCTTTGTCGCATGCATGCGCTTAATTCCGCCTTTCATATTATGGGCAGCAATAGGCTCGCTTGGCGTGATGATGGTGGGTAGAAGGGCGAACGGTAAATAATATTATTGTTTGCTGCCGGTGGTGCTGCTTAACTGATGGCGGAACAGAAAGGGAACAACCGCGAATCAGCTGGGCTGCAGTTGTTGCTGCATGGCTTAATTAGTGTATCGATTATGTGGTTGACTGCAGTAACTGAATATTTGCGAGTATGTAACTGTGACTTAGAACGAACAAGAATACGTAATATAAGTTGTACAGTTACGACATTAAAAAGTTACGACATTTAATAGAAAGATGATACAACTGAATCATATGGATGTGTCTATCTAGCGGCATCCTGATGATAAAAAGAATAAAGGAAACTACGAAATTATCTTTAATATGAATAAAAACTTAAAATTGATTCCAGTAATGGAAGTTCTCGATAGTTTTGGTATTCGTCTGATGTAATAAAACTAAACCTGAAACCAGGGATTGAATTCTAAAGAGAAAGAGCAAGTCTCTCACTTATCTTCTCTGTGTACATATACGATATGTAGCATACCGCGAGAAACTTTTTTCGCAAGCTGTCATGATAGAGGAATGATTCGGGATGTTATACCCCATGATAAATTTCTTTTAGAAAGCTCCAAATGTGGGAAACACTGGCTCTGATGATGCATTTCAACTTGTTCTACACAGCTGTGCAGTAACCAACACGAAAGAAGAGAAAACAAAGCGAGAATCACCATTTTTCTGTGGGGGCTGCCTATCCGATTCTGTTTTTTTTGCAATTGTATACAAGTTTGATAAATTAGTTATCATGGCTTGTTATGATTCGGAACAGTTTTTGCCTCTTTTTTATCATTGTTCGTTATCTATTGAGAGCGATTTCTGCAAACCCTGCCTGTTACTATGTAGTTTGAACAGTTGAAGTTAAAATAACAGACTGGTTGGATTGATTGATTGATTTTTTTTGCAGATTTGGATGAAACATATATCGACTCGACTCCATACAAAAAAGGGGAACGCATGGTGCATTGTTCTCTTTTACCTCCATTATTTTTCCGCCAAAAGATGCTAGTGAGAATCGTGGCTGGAATTTTACCGACCTACATTTTAAATAACCCTGATTAATCTACCTAACGGTAATAATGCTTTTTTCGTGCATTATAAAAATCTTATTTATATCATTTTTTGAGCCCATAGTCCGATTTGGACAATTTTCAATAAAAATGCAACTTGTTGCAAGCAAATACGTGAACAAACTCGTTATAGGAAGAATGACGTTTGAATTTTTCATGAAACATCGAATCCATTCGACCATTTACCAAAAAAGACATTTTACCCAAAAGCTTACACATACAAAAAACGCCAATTCGCTGTTGTGAAGAAGGAAGAACACATTAAAATCACCAATGGTTCAAATGAATGAGTAGAATCGTGAATGATTGTCTGGTAGGTAGTACTGGTTTCAACTCATGCTTGATTTGAATCGAACCCAATGAAAGCATATCTGATGAAATGATTTAGAAAACCGAGTTTTACAGAATATCTGGAGCAAGTCCTTCTGCTTGATATTTCAAATGAAATATAAGCAAACATAGCATAACATAAAATAGAGTAATTCTCGTTGAGAACGGGCCACTATTTGCACGAGGTTCTCAAAAATGCCTAAATTTCTGTTCATTCGAAAGCTTTCGGCGGGTACATAAAGGATCAGAGTTCAATTCCTCAGAAAGATGGACCCTCATTAGTAATACACGAAATCACTTTTAAGGACCCCTGGATTTTTGTCAATTCTTGACTCATCAAAACTGTCATAATTCTAAAAAAATTTAACCGATCTTAGATCGTTGAAAGGAGGAAGAGTGTGACCTCAATTTCCAGTAATAAAAATGGAGGCAAGTTATGTACGATTTACCATATTATTTTTTAAAGGCTCATTCAATCAACATTATTTTTATGGTTACTATGATACTACGACGTCAGTTCTTTGATTTCATACACTATTCTATGCCAAATATGGTTTGAAAATGTAGAAAAATAATAATCTAATTTATATTTCCATGTTATTCAATTAGAATATTATACTTATATTCCGATTTTATCGCCCCTGATGAATTTTGGGGTGATAAAATAGGAAATGTGACAAAATCGTAATTTTTTTATTTTCAATTTTTTAATTTGATTCACAAATATGAACCAGTTTATGCCTTGGAAAGGCAAAATACGTGAACGGAAACAGTAATTTCTTGTCCAAAAGGCCTTGACAGGTAATCATAACAAAAAAAAATGATTTTCGTACGGCCGAGTTGCCGAATAATATGCAATTAATAATAAAAATGCCAAAGCGACAATTCCTCCTATTGGACCAATGACGTAATTGAATTTGTACAAAATCTAATTTCCCAATGCGGTGGAAAAAATTTCTCCTACATAGTTCAAATTTATTCCAATACAAATAATCAAGACCTGTTTTTACTGTTCTCACCTTTTTTTATTGATGACATATTAGATAAAATAATCATTTTTTCTAATAAATCGTTTTACGAAGAAAAAAAATTGAAACATTTTCAAATAGAAAAAAGGACTGTATTTATTAACGGAAAATTAAAACGATGGATGATTGGCGATTAACACCAGACCAGACTATTGGTTGTCTGCTAAATATTTCGAGTGAAGGTTATCACATGGCAGTATGAGGTAGAGGACAACTCGTTGCCAAGGAGAGAAGCTGTTCCCTGATCAAGGTATTTGAAAGCCGTAAAATTGGAATGTTGCGAAAGTATCGAAAGTGATTAATTGTGGACTCTAAAGCAATGTAAAATCTTTAGTCGTATCGAGACCAAATTCTTATAGATGGACCTTGCAGCCCCAATGCAGACGTTCCACGATTCTAAAGATGTGAACAGGCAGATGAAGGTAACCCATTTGAGTGTTATGGACAACTTTAAGAAGCCATTTAGCTTCAGTCTTCAAAACTGGAGTCACCAAAAATGTTGAATGTCCTACTGCTCAAATTTCAACTCTGGTTAGTACGTTCCATGATTGTGATATACAAAACTGTTTTTTTTTTTCAAAATACGCGCTGGGATTCAACATATATGATCGGGCTTCAGCTAAAACACACCAAGCGCCAATGAAAAATCACCGATTTTTCTGCCCAAACTTTCGTTTAGCAGATTTAGTTGAACGCAAATCGTATAAGATATCCCTCAACCCCATAACTGAGGTTATCCTACTGCAAATGTACACTTGAATTGATATGAAACTCCGTTGTCTTTTTACGAACAAAATATTACAAGTCAGTCGAAAAGCCGCTTGGTGCGGTTTGGTTGAGCCCCGACCATATATCCTTGGAGTGCATAAATGTTTGATCCCGGAAGTGTAAATACATTGCATATATCCATTTGATATCTGAGTGTATTTATGTGTATTTATTTTGAATTGATATAGATTTTAAATCACAGCGCGATTGTTCATTTTTTCGTTCGTTTTTATACTTTTAATATGTGCATTACAATAAACGTGAATTTACAAAATATTTCTGCCTGTTCACCATTTTCAAAAGTATTTCAAATTAAAAGTAATATTTCATTCTTGAAAATTGTGATTCGGAAACTCAAACATGGAAGTATGTGGAGCAGAGACTTATTTGGCACCCTGTAGATTACAACAATCTACTGGAGAAGCCTTATGGCTACATTGTTTGCCTATTTTTTTCAGGAATTTTTCTTAAAATTTCTTAAAGTTTCTTCAGAGCTTCCTTCAGGTTTTTTCTCAGCAGGCTTCCAGGTCTCTTGAAAGAACAATTCCAAGCCCTTGAATTCTTAAAAGTAAACTTCCGTACCTCTTAAAAACAGGCTTCCAAGCCTGTTAAAAGAAAGCTTACAAGCTTCCGACCCTTTAAAAATGCGGCTTTCAAGCTTCTTGGAAGTAGACTTCCGGGCGTCCTAAAACAAGGCTTCCATCTTCGAAAATATATCTACTAGACATGTTCACCGTTTTAAAAAGTATTCCAGATTCGAAGTAAAAAAAACGTCAACGTGGGTTGACATCAAATTTTGAACTGGGTTCCGCTCCAATTAGCGAACCCCCAACCAGAAAAAAAAATTAGAGAATGTGTACCCCGGTATTAAAAAAACCAAGACGTAGTCCTACGCCAAAAAGGTTCGAATAAGGATTGCTGGAAATCCATAGATTTTAAATCGTAAAGATTGTCTAAAATAGCGGTTCTCAACCTTTTTCTTGAGAGGTACCCCTTCTAACCATTGCATTAATTGAGGTACCCCTTCCTGAAAGCAGGCTTCCAGGTCTCTTGAAAGAACAATTCCAAGCCCTTGAATTCTTAAAGTAAACTTCCGTACCTCTTAAAAACAGGCTTCCAAGCCTGTTAAAAGAAAGCTTACAAGCTTCCGACCCTTTAAAAATGCGGCTTTCAAGCTTCTTGGAAGTAGACTTCCGGGCGTCCTAAAACAAGGCTTCCATCTTCTTGACAAGAGGTTTCCCAATCTCTTGAAAGCAGGCTTCTGGGCTTCTTGGAAGACGGCTTTCAGGCCTCTTGCAAAGAGGCTTCCGAGCTTATTGGATAGAGGCTTCTGAGCCAATTGGAAAGGGGCTTCTGAGCCACTTGAAAGGAGGCTTCCGAACCTCTTAAAAGGAGCTCTTGAAAATAGATTTCCGGGCGTCTTAAAACAAGGCTTCTGGCCTCTTGAAAAGAGGCTTCCCAGTCTGTTGAAAAGAAGCTTCCCAGCCTCTTGAAAGGAGGCTTCCGGGCCTACTGGAGAGAGTCTTCTGATCCTCTTGAAAGCATGCTTCTGATCCTCTTGGAAGTAGGCTTCTGATCCTCTTGAAAGTAGGCTTCCGAGCCTCTTGACAGGAGTTTTCCGAGCCTTTTGAAAAGAACCTTTCGAGCCTCTTGAAAGGAGTCCTCTGAGCTTTTTGAAAAAAGGCTTCCGAGCGTCTTGAAGGGAGCTTCCCGAGCCTCTTGAAAGGAGCCATCCAAGCGTTTTGAAAGAAGGCTTCCGACCCTTTTAAAAGGCGGCTTCCAAGGTTCTTAAAACAAGACTCCCGGCCTCTTGAAAATAGTCTTCCAGCCTTTTGAAAGGAGGGTTCCCAGGCTATTGAATTTTTTTTTTAATTTTATTCTTTATTAAGGTGTTTTATTATTTTTAGATTAAGTTCAACACCGGGTTATTGAAAAGAAGGTTCCCAGCCTCTTGAAAGCAGGATTCCGGGCTTCTTGGAAGACGGCTTTCAGTCCGGCTTCCCGAGCCTTTTGAAAAGAACCTTTCGAGCCTCTTGAAAGGAGTCTTCTGAGCTTTTTGAAAGAAGGCTTCCGACCTTCTTGAAAGGAGGCTTCCGTGTCTCTTGAAAAGAGGATTCCGGGTCTCTCAAAGCGAGGCTTCCAGGCCTCTCGAAAGGATGCTTCCAAGCCTCTTGAAAGGAGCCTCCCGAGCCATCCCGAGTAGCACACTTGTCACATATCAGTCACTGTTGCTCATATGCGACAAAATCCAGTTACATTGGAGTTGCTGCAACCAAATCGATCTGAACTGTGCTACTAGGGATCCAAGCCTTTTGAAAGAAGGCTTCCGACCATTTAAAAAGGCGGTTTCCAAGCTTCTTGGAAGTAGACATCCGGGCGTCCTAAAACAAGGCTTCCATCTTCTTGAAAAAAGGTTTCCCAACCTCTTGAAAGGAGGCTTCCGAGCTTCTTGGAAGACGGCTTTCAGGTCTCTGGCAAGGAGGCTTCCGAGCCTATTGGATAGAGGCTTCTGAGCCTATTGGAAAGAGGCTTCTGAGCCTTTTGCAAGGAGGCTTTCGAGCCTCTTGAAAGTAGTATTCCGAGCCTTTTGAAAAGCTTCCGAGCTTTTTGAAAGGAGACCTCCGACCTTCTTGAAAGGAGGCTTCAGAGCCTATTGAAAGAGCATTCCGGGTATCTCAAAGCGAGGCTTCGGGGCCTCTTGAAAGGAGGCTTCCAATCCTCTTGCAAGGAGATTTCCAAGCATCTTGAAAGGAGGTTTCCAAGCATCTCGAAAGATGCTTCCAAGCCTCGAAAGGAGGCTTCTGAACATCTTGGAAAAGGCGTTCGAGCTGCTTCCGAGAAGCAAACGGACACGAGACCAAGGACCAACGCGCAGTTGGAGTTTTCGGAGTTTCGAGTGGGGTGCACATGGTGGAGAAGGCGATTGAACCACGAGTTGCATCAGCTGTTGGGAGAACCATCCATCGTTAACTTCGCGAATATCGGAAGGCTGTGGTAGACCGAGCACATAGCCAGAATTACGAGTAACAATCGGGTGAAATTGGTTCTTGACAACGATCCTACGGGAACAAGAAGCCAAGGTGCGCAGCGAGCAAGGTGATCAGGTGAAAGACGATTTGCGGAACCTCCGCAGACTGCGTGGTTGGCGACGTGTAGCCATGGACCGATCTGAATGGAGAACACATTTATGCACTGCACAGACCACCCCGGCCTTAGTCTGAGAAAAAATAATGCATGTTTTGTACAAGACAAAGTTTTGAAATGAAAAATACACAATTGCCAAAACTTTATCAATAAGTTTTGATTGTAATTGTAATACGTCCGCCATTACGCATTTTTGTCCGAGGTACCCCCTAGGACCAGCGAAGGTGTCATGTACCCCAGGTTGAGAACCGCTGGTCTAAAAGAACATTAAAAAAATCGAAAGTATTTTTTTAAATCCGATTATTGGTGTCCTTTTTGCGACGAGTTGAGCACATGTCTGTCTGGAGTAAATAATAAATATTAACTTGCAGCTTTCAGGACGTAAAATAATACCCCTTTGCATTCAAATTTTGGCAATTTTGTTGTGTACAACAATATTGTATACAAGAAACAAATTTTTTTAGTTGAGGTTGTGCTTTTCTTAAAGGTCAAGTTAGTATTTATTTTTTTATTTATTTTCAGACTAAGGCCGGAGTGGCCTGTGCAGTACTTAGAAGTCTTCTCCATTCAGCTCGGCCAACCACGCAGTCTGCGGAGGGTCCGCAAATTCTCCTCCACTTCCGTCAGATCGTTGTCGAGAACCATATTCACTGGTTTTCTGTAGGACAATCTGGCTACGGTCAAGCTAGTTTGAATGAAAAAGCTGTACGCTTGATATGATTTTGCTTCTATATTCATGTTTTAAATATGTATTTGCTGAGTGTTTAACTGTGTCGATGAAATCAAAAGAATTTATAAGAATTAATTCCACTTTGTTAAAAAAAACAGTTTGTCCAATTTTTCGGAAAATATCTTCAAATGAACAACTACTTTTCTGAAATAAATAGTACTATATGTATTGAAATGAAAAAAAAACTCTAATGCAAAGAGCCTTTTTATCGAAAGTTGTTTGACCGAATACAGAATTTGACCGAATAAGCAATTAGGCTTGAATCCCATCTGGCCGAAAGTCATTTGGACGACCAGCTCATACGGCCGAAAATGGCGTTTTGTCGATTAAGCTTAGATCACTTGACCGTAAATGCCGTTTGGCCATTTGGTCGAAAACGTCGTTTGACCGAATAGATCATTCAACCGAAAATGCCGTTTGACCGAAATGTTTGTTCAACACAAAATGTTATTTGACCGAAAATGTCGTTTGGCTGAACAGTTCATATGGCCGAAAATGTCATTTGTCCAAACGGATCCTACGACCGTGAATGTCGTTTCGCCGAAGGAATATGGAAAGTTTTTAAGTGATTAATGATAATTGAAAAATTAATAGCAAGAAAAGAGAAGTGGGAAGGGAGAAGTCACTGTAAAAAGTGAGAAGTGAGAAATGAGATTTCTTTCTCACTTCTCACTTTTCACAGTGGGAAGTGAGAAATGAGAAGTGCGACATTTCACTTTCAACCGACGTTTTCGGCTATATGACTTGTTCGACCAAACGTCAATTTCCGCCCTTTCTGACAAACGACCATTTCGGCTTAACAGTATTTTCGGCCAAATTACCTATTCGACCAAACGACTCTTGCAACCATAGGCCCTGTTCGGCTGAAATACATTTTGGATCATTTTGGCAAAACGATATTTTTGGCCAATTAGCCAGTTAGGCCGCATATGCCATTCCTCCATATGTCGTTTTCGGCTAATTAGGTCAAAAGGAATCCGGCTAGATGACCTTCGGTCTAAAGTGTCATTCGGCCAAATGGGCTTCGGCCGAATGAGTTTCGGCCAAACGCCCCTTGCTCGTAGATTATAAAGAGATTTTAGAAAATGATTAATTTACAGCATTCTATCAAAATAACGATGATCTTGCATTATATCGGTTAGAACGAGTCTATTCTGAACTATCGTGAGCATAAACTGAGAAAACGCAAACATTCTGATCACTGTATTTTAACGACGTGCAAAGTCGGGTTGAAACAAAATTCTTAACGCCATTCAGAAAACCCCTCCCTGACCAATTTTCGGCATGGGAGTGTTACAGGAAGCGTGCTGGAGAGATTCACGATGCAAAAGTTTAACAGTATCAGATTCCATGGCTGCCCATGAACGTGAAATAATTATTCAGGTAGGTTACTGATAAACGCACCAAAAATTTAAAGATCGTTAGGATTATGATATACAGGATAACATAAACAGAACATAAAAAATAAAGTATGAAAGGTATACAACAAACAAAATAAGGTCAAACACACATTTATTATTATAAAATTCTACTTTAAATTAATAAATGCTGTAGGTTAACAAAATCTGTTTTTTTTACAAAATTGGTACCGTTTTAACTCAAATCTTAAACATCACTAATATTCCGAACACTGGCGTTTTAGCACCCTAAAACTAAAACTTTTATCGGTTTTCCGTACTGTTGATCAAGAATACAAACGAATTCAAAATCCTGTGAAAATAATTACAGGAATAAAGCCAAAATGGCTATTTAAAAACGATTATTCGGAATATGAGTCATGTTCGGAATTTGAGTCAAAACGGTGATACCGTGCCTTCACATTCGTGACTTTACCATAACTTTGACGATTAGGTGTGGAAGTGTAACATAATTCAAGTGATAACTTGGGGATGTAATAGCAGCTAGAACGTTCGCTTCATTTTTGCAAATCTGATTAAATTAATCTTAATTGAATATCTTAACGATAACTAGTCCAGCACAATCCTTTGTAGGGGAATGGGGCGGGACCATCATCATCGTCATCACCATCACCATCATAATAAGTTGAAGTTAGCTTGTCATCAAATATTGAAGCGTGTCCTATGCTGCTCATTTTCCAAGTTTCAAAATTAATGTTGACGGTAACCAATTAGGACATGCATTCATTTTATATCAATTGAATAGGATGAATGTATGACCAAGCATTTTGCAACCTGAGCACGTACTGTTCCCGCACTGAATAGCAGTTTGTTTTGACGCCTCTAACTGCTTCTCACAAGCGGTTCACCACCGTGGGTGGTCTGTGACTAATATCAGCAGCACCCAACCACTGGTTGAGCATATTTCACGTTTAGTAAAGCTAATTTCGGTGTAATTTGTACGAAACGACACATGTTTGAGTTTATGATCTAGCAGACGTCCGAATACAAGGATGATTAATTGGTCACAGTTGTGTCTTTTCATGGATGGAAACATAGCATCTATGTTCGTGTCGAAAAGAGCAACGATGACCTCGTAAAACGGTAAAATCCCTCAGGTTAATTTCATAGAGTTAATAATAATTTGTTCTTTTATTTTCGCGTTTGTGTTGAAATAATGAAGAAAAATGGAGAAAATCCGTTCGGGCCACGTCCCCATCACACGCTTTGGACTCTGTTATGGGGGACAAATCAACCAAAACATGATTTAATGACTATACATATTTATGTGGTTCAAAAAATGTAAGCCACTTGATTGGAAAGCGAATAAGTAGCAATGCTGCCCAAATAGCTCTTCTTGGCACTATTTATTTCCGTACAATAATCCTACTATGGTCTACATCTGAAGCAATTGAAAATAGACCGTCATTCTTGTCAGCCTTGTGCCGACTTTAATTAGATAATTTATAGAGAGATGATAATTGCTGAAACGCGCGAACGCTAATTCGATTACATTTACATCAGCCCTTTATCGCAAACACCCCGGCAGGGCATTACTGAGGAACCCGCGTCAACGCGCAACAGCCGGGTTCAACAACGTATTAACCTTTGTCAACTCCGGGAAACGAAATCTCACTAGATTGAAGGAACGCCCCCACTTTTGTCACGATTGTCGGGCAGAAGCACGCGGCGTACCAAACCCTCGTGAAATCGATAATCTGATTCGAAAAGTTTCTATTTTCGTTCCAGCATTCGCGTCATCATCATCCCAGAGGAGAACGAAAATGAAACAGTAAACAGAAAAGTTTTTCCAACGATTTCGCCTGCTGGCGGAAAAGCGCAGGCGATACGCCCAGTTCGGTCATTATCAGGCAGACGGAAAATGTCGCTCGTACTGCCGATTTGCCGGCAAAAGTTAGAAACAAGGGAACTTTTTCTGCTGCGAGTGCAAGTTCGTATTACCCATGTAGGGAGGAAATGTAGGAATTTAATTGTGGACATTACTGACCTAATACTAATGTAAAGGAATTAATTATTATTTGAATTAAAAATTGTAATTTACTTATGTCAATATACATTTTTGAAACAGCACAGGGTTTGATTATTTTCCTCATATTCATTTTTTGAAAACAGCTATGTATACATATACATATGAATCTGAATAGCTAAAGAGACACATAACTACAGGGATAAAGCTAATCACCAATTATGTATAGGTTATTTACAAGGAAGATTCACAAGTAAGAGTTTTACACGTTGTACATAAATAGAACACAAGACACTGAACACAAAACATTCAATTCAGTTAGTCACAACATGATTAACATCCAATAAAATGACTCACGGCTCCATTTCCTGACTGTGCAAGGAATCGTCCGACTCCGGTACTAAGCCAATTCTGCCGTAGGCGTTGGTCGACGTTGGCGGACGCAGATTTTTCGGCATTTTTTCTTTTCTTTTTCCTACACTGGTGCTGTACCGTGGCTTGCAATTTGAGACTTCGGGTACTCGATTGATTCTTCGAAAACTGTACCGAAAGCTTCAATTATTTTCTTCCGCAATGTATCTTCTTGTCTTCCTGCATGGAGCGAAACGTAAAGCGTAGGTCGTGCCGGCGACAAACGAACGTCTATTGCTTCACTTGGCACAAGGGACGATTTGAATCTAATGATGACAAGCACATAGCAATGATGAACAACGGACGACGAAGATGTGCATTTGTAATTCGATTCATTACTGTTCCTACAAAGTACTAACATGCGAACTTGAGGTCGTTTTTAGAATTTTAACAAACTATGGTGAAAAACATTCGTAAGAATCACTACAATTTAGAATGTTAGACAAAGCTACAATTTTGAGTGCTACTTTTTCAATTTGATTGGAAATGATGAAGGGCTGATTTTTGATGTAAGGTTTTGCAATTTGCTTTTTTTTATCAAAACTTAAGGATATAAGGAGATGCTGCACGAGCATGAGATACGTTTCGAATTGCGATGATTCTAGATGATTTGCTCTCCAATTTAGCTCGACTAAATGTGATATAGTTTTCCGCCATTAGCAGCCACTAGAAACTTTACCAGATGAAAAGTGCATTCTGTTGAAAAAGAAAATAATACTGCGTAAATATCGATGCACGTCATCAGTCGGATCGTCGTGTTAGAGTGTTGATATTTGTGTTGGCGCGGCATGAAATGTTGATTTTATGGAAATAATTAGCATAAAGAGGTGCTAGTTGATCCTACGTAAATGTTGACAATATTTGAATGTGGCACAACTGAGATGAAAATATCTAACCTAAGTTACAAGATTGTGGTGCCTGAGATGTCTAAGGTCTAGAAGGTGAGTTAATATAAATTTATTACATTATTTGATGTACCATCATCTGAGGGAACAATCGGGCAAATTCCGGTGAGAAAGAGTCACTGTTTTAGGAGCTTTAAATGTCTCAAAACGGATTTAGGCTTTTACTCCTAGAATTGATAATATATATCCATTCTTACCGCAATCGAATACAAAGAATTTTAGCACAAATTGCTATGTTTCAAAAATCCGCTTGGTACGGTAACAAAATCCCGACCATAATAGGACTCCACTTTCAGAAACACTGCTAAATATCATCTCATTCACTGAGCAACGGAAAAAGGCAACATAACGCCCCATAACGGTTAGGCGAAAAAATGTCCAAATAATAGATACCTAACTGAAATTTCTCACATTTGGATGAAGCATCTTACATTTTGGCAAGCAAAATGCAAAATGTACTAACTTACTATGTACTATGCACCTCCACACACTGGCCATATCGGAATACTGATTAGTCGACGCATGGTGCGATGTTTCTTAGGAGCTGCCAGCCAAAAGGCGTTTTGCCTCATGAGTTTTCCGGCTACAGAATATTGTAAATGTTGAGATTTTCTACAATTTTAAGAAGGCATCAGCAGGCTATGTTTTGACGTAGGACAACGTAGGCATCTTACAGGGCATTTAGCTGGTGCAGTTTATTTTTGCTAACTTAAGGCCGATACTCTCCTAGTGCTTTTTTAACGCTGCGTGCACGTGGCGTTGAAAAACGCAGGTGTGTATCGGTGCGATGACTCTGGAATACTGTTCTTTCCCGATGCACACTCGCGTCCTATAAATACCGTGTGCACGCAGCGTTGAAAAGACGCTACGTGGGAATCGAGATTTACACGCGCATTTCTTCCGAAAGCTTGGGGGCGTTTGAGCGCAGCTTTTTGCTTACGTCTATTGGTGCCAGTAGAGGCGATCGAAATATTCTTCGCTGCTGCAGTGGATGCGTTCTGGAGAATTTAGTTCGGCTTGTTACGGCTGATTCCTAGGTGTCAGCCGGAGTAAACGCAACGTCAGACGCAACTCAGATGAAGGAATATCAATGATCTGTCAAACTTCTTTGTCGCGTCTACTCTGGCTTCCTCCCTTGGATGACCACCAAACGCCGTTGGCAGCCACAGCTTTAACCTCCACAACCTTCTAGGAACATCGCTACGATCTACCAGTAAAGTTTATTTTACTTACTTAATAATGGATCCTGTACACCTCCGGTGGTGCCGACTTGAAAGATCTCCATCCTGAGCGTTGCCGAGCTATCGCTTTAACCTGTTGCCAGGTTAGATTTCGGTCGATTTCTTTTATTTTTTTATTGAGGCTTCGCCGCCATGAGCCTCTAGGTCTGCCTCTGCTGCGATGTCCCGCTGGGTTCCAGTCTAATGGTCTAATGGCCGTCTGACGCCATTTGGCTACCAAGATATTGGAAGCTCTCAACATTCTCCACTGTTTGCCCGGCTACTGTGAAACTGGAAGGAGTCACCGTGTTTACATCTTACGATTTGGTTTTGTTGAAGTTGATGACTAAACCTGCCGAAGAGGAGCGCTCGGCAAGGTCGTTGAGCTTACTTTGCATATCAGAGCGCCGTTGCGCGAGAAGTGCAACGTCATCAGCCAATTCGAAGTCGTTTAGGTGCTCCATGGTTATAGGCTGCCATAACAGCCCGTGGTTTGGTTCACGGTCAATCACATCTACCAGAATCTCGTCGATTACGATGAGGAACAGTAACGGTGATAGAATACATCCCTGCATCACACCAGCTACGACCCGGATAGGGTCAGACAGGACCCCATTGTGCAGCACTCTACACGAAAAGACCTCATACTGTGCTTCGATGAGGCCGATGTTTTTTTCAGGAACCCCCTTGCGTCTCAGAGCACCCCGCATATACTCGTGATTGAGACGGTCGAAAGCTTTTTTGTAGTCAATGAATACCAAGTAAAGGGACTCTTGGAATTCATTGTTGCTCCAGAATGATACGAAGTGTAACAATATGATCCACACAGGATCTTCCGGCACGGAATGCGACCTACTGCCGCCGGAGAGTCGCATAAATCTTCTTCTGAATCCGGGCTAGGATAATTTTGCATAGAACTTTGAGAACGGTACACAGCAACATAATGCCTCGCCAGTTATCGCATACAGTCAGGTCACCCTTTTTGGGCACCTTCACTAAGATACCTTGCGTCCAGTCGACCGGGAAAGTTGCGGTGTCCCGTATATTACGAAATAAACGATGCAGTAGTTGAGCTTTGAGCATCTCGGCTGATATGCGATCGACCCCTGGGGCTTTATTCGATTTCATGCTTTGGTTGGCTGTTTGAATCTCTAGTAGTGATGGAGCTTCGGTATTGACGCGTGTTATACGTCGGATCCTAGGCAGATCATGCCGAGGTGGTGATGGCCTGGCTGGCACTTGAAAAAGTTGTTCAAAGTGCTCGAACCAGCGTTTCAGTTGGTCAGTTGGGTCGGTCAATAACTGATCATTCGCGTCTTTCATAGGCATCGTTGCATTCATCTTCGCCCCGGTTAAGCGTCGTGAGATATCGTAGAAGAGGCGAATGTCCCCGGTTGCGGAGGCTCTCTCTCCTTCGTCGGCCAGAGAGTCTGCCCATGCTCGCTTGTCCCGTCGACATGAGCGTTTTACTTCCTTCTCAAGAGCAGCGTATCGTTGACGGGCTAAGACTTTGGCTCCTCTGGTTTTTGATCGCTCTATCGCGGCTTTGGCTTCTCTTCGCTCCTCTATCTTCTTCCAGGTCTCATCGGTGATCCATTGTTTTCTCTGGGTGCGCAGTTCGCCCAGATTTTTCTCGCTGGTGGCGATGAAGGCATTCTTGATGGCGGTCTTTTGGTCTTCCATGCTGCCACCTTCCGGAATATCTGCAGCACGCGTCTCCAGTAAAGCTTATGATAGTCCAAGAATCTTTCAGGCTGTTCAGTACTATTTATGGGTTTTCAGAAACCTCAAGAATAATGTTACTCCGTATTTTTGATTTCTTTCTTTCTAACTTCTAAGATTTCATGCAAACGTATGAATATTTGTGATTCCTTATAGATATCAAGAAACTATAAGATGCTTTCAGAGTTCCGCTAATTCTTAAGGGTAGATAAACAGAAGTGTACATCGATGATTCACTTAAAAAGATACTTTTGAGCAGTGTGTAGCGGTGTAAATCTGGTCTTATTATCAGGAGCACTTCAGTGCAGCTAATAATATGACGTCCCCTAACCGCTATCCTACGGTATCAAGCGACCTGTGCCAAGGGGTTGCATGGTCTGAGGGGTGAAATAAATAGCAGGCCGCTGACAGAGCCTGTGGGGATACCTAGGCACCCCTCCACAGTATAACGTCCCCTTACCACGCTATTGAGGACCTCTGGCGTGGCGGACCGAGATCAAGATGGACGGAGCTACCCTGACCAGGGTCCAAGGAGAGTGAAGGCCAGAAAATGGAGGTGATTACAGACGTAACGGACGTAATCATGTCCTTTCTGGACAACGGTGGGAAGTACCTTAAGAAGTCCGTTCTGACTCTCTGCAACATGGTTGTAGAGTCAGGAAGGAAGCCGATTCGAAGATTCGAGTCCTTACTGAAGAAAAGCAGCTGGCAGAAAGTCAGACTGCAGAACACCGTAGACGCATGGCTGCCACTGAAGCAACTTCAGAGCCAGGTAAGGTCAGTATGGCAATCGACCTGAAGAGAGTTAGCGCCAAGCCGGTATAGGGCACTGCACGGAACAATCTCTTTCTCTTTCGTTCTTCATAAATTTTGACGTTTACTGGCCTTGTTGTTTTCTAATTTCTTTGCAGCGAAAAAGAGACAAAGCAATCCGTGCAGTGCCCTATTCCACGAAACGAAGGCTACTGAGATCCGTCGGGAGAAGGTTGGGCAGGTTGCCGACCCTAATGAACGACGGAAACCAGTTCCTCCATATCTTATGAGGCTGTGTGCGTCATTGCACTATGGTCCAGGATACAGATTTACGCGGAAAGATGCATTTTACGCCAAACCCATATTTTTTAGAAAAAAAAACTGTTGTTCTACAAAATTGTTTGAAATAGTAAGGCCATCATTATGGTGCTACCAAAAATAGGGTGGACCATCGTATAAAAAAATGCATCTTTCCGCGTAAATCTGTATCCTGGACCATAGTGCATTGCTGGGATGATGCCGATATGCCGATAGACATATTTCTGGAGGAAGATGTGAAGTGACTGTCAGGCTAAGTTAAGCTAAACTATATCTTTGTTTAAATATTTAACTTTTGTTCAATTCACCTGTCAGTCTATCTATTCTTATGAAATTTCAGATATTCTCCGAGCCTCTCTGAACAAGCAGAAATAATTACGTAAATGAATAAATCTAACGGATGGATATCAAGCAACAGGTATATATTTGCATATTCTAAAATCTAGGGAACTTTGGTTATCATAAACTTTTTTACTTACGTACCAATCTAGTGCACACTTAACTGTGTTCAGAGTTCAAAACTAAGAACAACAAGACATTGTTCTTGGATCATGTTATATTCAGAATGCATCCCTGCCTAAAATACGACAATATGTTAGATATGTTTCAGCTTTTGATATCTTGTTACTAGCCTTTGATATCCTCATGAAAAATTTAACATGTACATTAAAACATATTGAAACAATATATTGAAACATGTTCAATATATTATGAGTTTCAGGGTCAAATATGGCTTTACATGAGTATGACCAGCACGAAACTAAACCCAGTCTTTGCCGTTTCTGTCTGTCTCATATACTAAATGAACTTTTTATAGAAGGACCGGAGACCCATGTATCAATCGACTCAGTTCGACGAATTGAGGTGATGTCTGTGTGTGCGTGCAAAAAGTCGCACCCCTCTTTTCAAAGAATTCCTCCTCAACCGATTTGCTTGCATCAAGAAGCATTCGACTCGACGGAGAATCCTTTCGCACGGTGTCCTGTTGAAACTTGCCCAAATCAAACTATAGGCTAAAAAGCAGCAATGATGTCATTCTTGCCCTTCTAGAAAGCCAAAATGATGGGTTGAGAGTAGAAGCTTGGAGAATACTCCAACGAAACGTAATCAATCAAAAACATGTGGAGCTTATTTTCACAGTCGATGCAGGTTCCTTAAACTCTATTAAAAAGAGCGAATTCGTGCTTGATTTCAAATTTGGGGTAGCCAACATACAACATACAATGGAGCTGAAAATGTGGATAACCTTAAAAGTAGAAACAAATTGGAAGCACACTCCAAATGCGAGGCAGTCCAAAAGGTTTATCATACCAAATATTTCTGTAACCCGTAAAATCTTAGAACTTTCCAAAAAAGATCTTAGAACTTATGCGGGCCTAATAACTGGTCATTGTCCGAGCCGTTAACACTTGAAGCAAATGAAAAAAACTTCAAGATGATTCATGTCGATTCTGTGGCATGGATAAAGAAGACTCGGAACACATTTTATGCCATTGCCCGGCAATTGTCAACAAAAGAATAAATTTCTTCAACAAAGGGCTATTAGAGCCCTACACCCAATCTGGTGGTGCAGTTTATTAGAAATGTACTACCAGATTGGGAAAAGGCTACCAGTCACATATGATGGTCATTCTGAATAGTGGCTTGGCATCGTGACATAGCCATTTTAAAAAGGGGAATACATCACAATAGATTAAAAAAAACTGGTCGCAGTGATAATGATACCCACCACGGAAAAAATAGGCTAAAAAAATAGTATTCAAAAAGCACCTTAAAAAGGCTAGCCAGCTTTTTTGGCATTTATCTATATCGAATTGTTTCCTATTGAAATTTGACTGGATAGGATTATGGACTCAGAAGCTAGGTAGATTGATAAGGATTTTTCTTTTGAGAAAAAAAATATTTTTTCATTAGGATACCAGCGCAGTTCGAAACATGTCCAATATATTGTCATTTCAATCGTAATTTGTGGAAAATTTCAGAATCATTAGTCTTTACTTTTGATAGGAAGGAAATAGTAGGAAAGTCCAAAAACATTGTTTTCTATAGGGATCAAAGCATGACCCATAATACTAGATAAATGTTCCAATGTTGATTTTTGGCGGATTTTTTTATGAAGACAATGAAAATAATTAGAAACAAAAATGTAATAGATTTCAAAAAACTATCCAAAACGCTTACTATTTACGGAAATCTCAAAAATCTAAAATAAATTAAACATTGTATAGAAAGCAAATACATCCTATGTTTTTGAAAAGCAACTCTCTGTGAAATCTTGATTTTTATTCGAGATTTCAATCGACCTTCGATTTCACAGAGAACTGCTCTAAAAGAAGAGTACAAACCTCAGTCAATCAATTAAAGTTAAATTTATCTCAAATATTATATTATCATAAACGCTTTAAAAAGTAAAAATAATTGATAATGTTCATACTACTGTCTGTTTGTCGAGATATTATTATTTTCTGGAATTAAATCGAAACCTTATACATTTAAATTAATCAAAGCACGACATTGAAATCAAAAATTAATTTTGTCACACCTTCCAACCAATAAAAGGTTGTTTATATTGACATATCTCAAAGCAAGTCAATTTACATTGAAGTATCGATTCTAATCAGTTGTGCCACATGTTCAATTTCTAAAACAAGAATCATCTACATTTACATTTATTGCTAGACGTGAAAGATACAATTCTACTCTGTGCGAACAAAATAAATAATTCCCACTAGAATTGATAACGGATTACTCTTTCATGACTCGTTCGATCCGCCTCAAACTATGTGTGTATTTGAGCTACGAAAGTATTCTCCAGCCAATGTCACCACTACGATATCAACTTACTTTTCCACATGATTGTCTCTCTCTTCACAGCAAATGATATATGATTTCCAAGCGTTTACAATCCAATTACACCTTACTGCTAAAACAAACACCAAAACGAGCCAGACAATCCATGCTGGCCGTTTGTCACTTCCAGAACAAAGTCGACTTTGCCATCACTGCACTGTAGGGGCACTCCCTTACCGAACCGCAAGACCACAGTCCACCCGCATTCAACACCGTCCGGAATTCTCTTGCTTCTCACTTGGCGCCCTTGAATTTCCCAAGGCCACATCAACCACTGACAATGCACGGTGTCAGGGTTCACTCTTTTGTAAATGCACTCAACTTCCTTTAAATCAAATTAAAACAAAATAACTACTCTTCCACCTGTAGTCGTCACCTTTAGAATGCCGTATCACACTACTACGGCACGAACGTTCATCATTAGCACAATCCGGCTCAACCAGAACGCCCAAAAGGATCGGTGTCTGGATCGGTGCCGAAATATTCTTGAACTGAACTTGTTGGCGGCACTTCAATCGTCTACCATCTCACGGCCGATGATCGGGTTGGTCCAGTCGTCGCTGGGATCGGTCACCCGAATGTAGTCGCGCATCCAAAGTTAAAACTAAATCCAAAGTTTGGATGTGCATGTGCGGATCTGTTGCACACTACTCCTGTGCTGGGGCCAACTCGGCTGGGGCTATTTATGAAATCCCTGCAATATAAATTGAAAGTGAAGGAAAAATTATTGTGCGATTTATTGCAAACAGACACGGGACTGGGAAATTCAAATATAAATGCCCCATAAACCAGTGGAAATTTTCTATTAATAACTTAAATTATTCCTTTGCAGAATTTCCCATCAGAATTTGAACCATTGCGCTTTTCTTGATTATCGCTTTAGGTAAAGAGTATGTAAAATTAGAAAAAAGTACACACATGGATTAGAACATTTCATCATTTGATGTTGTCATAAAAATATCCAACCAATAATATGTTTCATCTGCTGAAATTTTTTGGCACTTCGCAGCTATGATAAAAGCGAATCCAAAACGTCGATAATACATGCAACCTGAGCTAAACAAAATGAATAATTTTACATATATCATATTACAACATGTAAAACATATTTCACTCGACCGAAACAGTCAAGTCGTCTTCAGTGTCTCGTCGTGTCAAGTACGAGACAGTGCAGCCGGCTTGAGAGTTACAAAAAATGGACTACCTCCTTTTTCATACAAACTAGTGATTTTTTGCTCGATAATATATTGTAAAAAATTAACGAAATTACCTTAGTGATTGATAGGGAAAGCTCAGACCCATGTTGTTAAAATCACTTGTTTATCTGACTGAGCAGAAAATAGCAACTCAAACTCACGAAGCTAGGCCATGCACGCATTTTTTAATTAAGCTAACTATATCTAAAGGCAAAGTAGTTTTCGAAGAAAATTTGATTTTTTTTAATCATGGGGCATTTATAAGGCTGCCGAGTTAAACAGAATTTGTTATAATGATTGGTATGAGTTCGCGTAGGTACGAGAGCAAGGAGATGGAATTAATTTTCAGTTCGTCGGCAGGAGAGCAAAGGTATTTTTGAGTAAAGTGCACATGGGATTTGTTTTCGTTGCCGAAGGGTTCATGACGTGGACTCACTTGGAAGAAAAGCTATAAAACACGATAGAGAAACAGTTCACAACCCACCGCATAACGGCGCTTCAAGGTTTTGTGTAGTAGATCGTTAAAACTGATGCATGCATAAATGTATGCACGGTGTGCATAAATCTGTTGATACTAAGCCAAAAACTTAATCAAGTCTTCACTGGAACACGAAATATATGTTATCTTATTATCTGAGTACAGTAGGTATTGGGAATAAGGGGCCATCTAGAAACCATATGGTCACATAGCCACAGTCAGAACTGTTTTTTAACTTTCCGTATTTCTCACTGTTCGGCAGCGCTTTTATAGATGAAACATTTTTTCATCTGTTTGTTAATATTTTGAAACATTTTTAGCGTCCGTAGATAGAAGGTACATTATAATAGCTCTAAAATGCATTCAAAGACCGGATTCTAGTACTATTCCCTTTATTTCCACCTCGTTGTGATCTTTAAAGATACGTATTTCGACCTCATTTGTAAGGCCGCTCGTACTTGACTTGAGTTCAGCCAATACGAGACACTGAAAATGGCCTTCCAGTTCAGGTCAAAGTATCTGTAAATATTATATTATGGTGGAGTTAAATGGAATAGTACTAAACTCGTCCTATAACAGGTCAGTTTTATAAAAGGTACACCGGGGCAAGTTGAAATTCGGGGTAAGTTGGAACAGAAGCTGTAATTTAGAAACGACCGAATGCTCTGGTTTTTTCTAACAAACTACTTCCCTAAACGCACCTTCTGACTATCAGCCCCTGTAGATTGCAGCTTCTCAAAGCACTCCCTACCATTGTTTACTTTTAGCACTTGGTAAAATTCAAACCAACTTTTTGACGTGCCAACGTAATAGGTCTCAAAACATTCTTTTGGAACACGATACGAACGAAACGAAATTAGAAATGGTCTTGTTGATTCGAAACGAAGCGTAACGAAATTCAGATTTACTTCTGAGACTTAGAAACGAAATGATTCGAAAACGAAATCGAGGTCCATTTGATTCGAAATTTCTCGAAACGAGACGAAATTTCTCGAAACGAGACGAAATTTATTGTTTTTTCCGCGGATTTTTATAGAATATTTTATAGGAATAAAAAAATCCGCGAAGAAAATAGTTTTGTTTAATATTTTTAAAGAAAAATATTGTTACCCAAATATGCCATAGGAAGCCTGTTCACGATGTTCAAAAGTATGACCCTCACCATGAACAACGTAAAAATATTCATCGCTTGATATATCCAACAGCTAAAAAAGCCGATTTTACAACTGCAATCAACAGATTTCATATTGTTCACCATTTTGAAAAGTATTACAGATTCAAAGTGCCACCCCTCCATTTCAATCAACATCTTGACTTAAGTCTCCAGGCAAATTTTCAACCAAATTCATGAAGATTTATTGAGCCTGTAAAGCTTTTCAAAATAGTCTTTTCAACAAATATGAAAGTATGCTGTTGATTGCAGTACAAAACTCAAGTTTTTCTGTTGTCCTACACTCAGTGCAAAAAATTTTGCTCTTTGATTTTACTCCATCTAAACGATTTTATAATCTTAGCTAAGTAAGTGTAACTAATATAGGGATATTTGAATTTTCTAAATGCCATGTCAAACTATTGAAAAAATGCACAACAGGGCCTCAGAAGCGCGTGCACTGAAAATACACTGGAGTGTATTTTCAGCGCGCGCGCTCCTGTTGCTCTGGTGTGCATTTTTTTGACAGTTTGACATGACATTTAGAAAATTCAAATATCCTTCTATTAGTTACACTTACTTAGTTAAGACTATAAAATCGTTTAGATGGAGTAAAATCAAAGAGCAGATTTTTTCGCACTGAGTGTAGGACAACACTGCTGAGGTCTGTTGGAAATATTAAGAGAGCATTTTTATGGTTATCGTGAGGGGAATTTTTTATCCATCACTTTTTTCAATGGAATTAGCCTTGAAAGATAAACGAAAATCGTGACTGCTAGACGCTAGCTAGACTGCTGCGGTGGGAGTCAAACCTTAACAATAATAGAGGTGGAATGCGTTTACTCTAGCAACACCATTACGCTATCTGCATGTAGGCATTAGGTTACAGTGGCCAAACGTCTCGGATTATGCGGGACAGTCCCGGGTTCAGCCTATTTGCCTAGCATTGCACAATGGGGAAATTCGATTTCAAAGGTGGAAAAAATTGATAACTTTCTTCACGAACAACTAACAGAAGAGATCAAGAGCTTATTCGAAAGGGAATTTTGCAAAGAATTCAGTGAGTGCTGTTTCATGGACGTTTTGGCCTAATGCCCCATATATCGCGAGTTTCCAAACTATTTGTCATTTTATCTTTAAGACCATGTTCTAAAATTGTGTTTATCTCTTCATTGTGGATCCACAGAAGGGCACTAAATATATTTTGTTGGTAAAAGTTGGAAATTTAAGGGATTTTGGGGTCAAATAAGCATCAAAGTGCATTTTATGTGCAATTTTCATGTATTGTGTAAAAATAGTAATATTTACAGATAAGTGTTGATATTATTGTCTCAAAGTGTTGAACAGATATTGACAAATGTTTGCCGAACTAAAATTAATTAAATAAATCATTTCACAAATTTTTATTTGGTTATTTAATGAGTAAAAAACGATTTTTAAAAACTTTTGTAAAGCACCGATGCCAAACATTTCCAAACCATACCCGATAGCACAACTAGACAAGAATAATCATATGTTATTAAAAGTTATAGGAGGTGATGGGAGATACTCTTTTTGCTTACCTTTTTGCCCAAATTCCCCTATGAAATAATATAGCTCAATGATTCTGAGCAAGGAAATGATGTAGTAATGTTAATTTAATTGGTATTTTCCAATGATATAATGAAAACTACAAATAATCATATAATTCTCCTGACCTTAAGATTTGATACGAATGAGTTTGTCAAAAAGTGTCTCCTTTATTGGTTTTCGAGACTATGACGAAAAGACGAAAATACCTGCCTTAACCCTACGTGTTTGCTGAAAGCTAGGACATGAAGTGACAATTCAATCGAAATTGCTTTGTTACTATTCAGCCGGTAGCTCTGACGAGGTGGTCGCCAGTATAGCCAAATTAATTTGGTTTAGAATCTTCCAAACAATATGTTTCAAAACTCGATGTTTATCTTCCTTCCTATCCATTATTTATGTAAGAGAAACGAAAGGTTCAAACACAAAAGATTTCACTTGAAAAAATATGACTGTTAGATAAAAAACCCAAATTAATCCACCTAGCAGTGATGGCGCCTTTCTCGTGCATTATAAAATATATTGAAAGAATAACATTAGAAAGGTCAAAAAAGCTTTTTAGAAGAATAGATCGCATTTTTTCGATCATTTTGCATGCTTTTGCATTAGTTAAAATGCATCGCCACCATTTTCGAAAAAAAAAAAATTTTTTGGTTTTGAATTTTTTTTTCCAAGGGGGGACCCTTGGGAAAAAACAATGATTTTTCAATAATTCCGAAATGCAATGTCCGATCGAGCCAATTTTCAATAGCAAACAATGGGACCGCATTCCCCGTCGAATGCAACTTGTTGCGAGTAAATCGGATAATGCTAAGTTCCAAAAAGTGTGTCTACAAAATTTGTACACATACACACATACACACACACATACATACATACACACATACAGACATCACCTCAGTTCGTCGAGCTGAGTTGATCGGTATATAACACTATGGGTTTCCGGGCCTTCTATCAAAAGTTCTTTTTTGAAGCAATCATATAGCCTTTCGGTACAACTTTGTTGTACGAGAAAGGCAAAAAATGAATAAAATGCTTAAAATCAACAGTTATAAATCTTTGCAGACGTGGAGAATAATGTATAAGCCTTTAGCTATTAAATATAAACTAATTTTATGCCAACAAACTCGAACGCAGACATTTACGTTTATTGCTAAATATTAACTTTTAAAACCAGCAGCACGTCCAAACTAACAACAAACTGCCCTACGGAAAACGCGCCGCACCGGTATGATTATGACAGGAAATCGATACAATTTTGAAGCATTTGAATAATCTGGATCAGCAGGATCTAGAGAATGTGAGAAAATTCTAGATTTCCATGATATACGGAATCAAAATCTGAAGGTAAAAGTTTAGGTCATGACAATGATCTCAATCGGAAGGATCTGAATCAGTTCCAGAATCTAAAATAAATGAGATATCAGATAATGCCCAAATGTGGAGCATTCTTAAATCGGCTAAGATCTAAATCAGGAAAACTACTGAAACATCACCATCTCCATTTCATTGTTTTTAAACAATGGCAACAGAAAACGGATAATACTCCGTAGACCAGTGAGGAATATTTCGGTTATCGAAGAGTTTCCACAACTAGAGCACAGATCGTACAATCGCCTCATAATACATAACATAGTACACAACTCAGTCAACTTAAATAAAAATAGAGCATACCCAAACGATGAGATGTACAAATTATGTTTACGTCACTGAACAATATTATTTAAATCAACACATCTGCATTACGTTTTATACTCGACCACTTTCAACAAAATATTGTAGACATTTTTAAGTGAAAAGCTGCGTTTCTGTTGAAGATACAAAATTGTATTACGTGGTGAGATTAATTGATAGTATTGTATGTGTGCAATTTTGAATGGCTTTAATCAGCGGCGCAGCCGAATTTTTTTTTATTATATAAAAATTTAAAATATTAAAAATCAGAGATTCAATCCTAAAGAGAAAGAACAAGTCTCTCACTTATCATCTCTGTATACATATACGATATGTAGCATTCCGCGAGAGACTTTTTTCGCAAGCTGTCATGATAGAGAACTGATTCGGGAGGCTATACCCCATGACAAATTTCTTTTAGAAAGTTCCAAATGCGAGGAGCACTGGCTCTGATGATGCATTTCAACTTGTTCTACACAGCTGTGCAGTAACCAAAACAAAAGGAGCAAAAACAAAGCGAGAATCACCATTTTTCTGTGGGGACTACGTATCCGATTCTGTTTTTTCGCACTTGTATACAAGTTTGATAAATTTGTTATCATGGCTTGTTATCATTCGATACAGTTTTTGCCTCTCTTTTATCGTTGTTCGTTATCTATCGAGAGCGTTTTTTGCAATCCCTGTTAAAAATGCATTCCTGAAATTCCGCGAAATTCCGTTTAATTTCGCTAAAAGTGTGATTTTTCTGTCGAAATTTTTGAAATAAAACGATACGAAACGAAATCAGAATATGAGATTTCACCATACTTGCAATTTTTAATGGCTTTATTTAGCGGCGCAGCCGAATTTTTTTATTATATAAAAATTTAAAATATTAAAAATGCATTCCAAAATTCCGTTTAATTTCGCTAAAAGTGCGATTTTTCTGTCGAAATTTTTGAAATAAAACGATACGAAACGAAATCAGAATATCAGATTTCGCCATACTCAAATTCCGCGGAATTTCGTTTCGAATGTCCTAAAACGAAATTTTTCGAAATACCGCATATGCTTAATTCTCACTATACATGCTTCGGAGTTTTTTTTTATTCAAAATCAATAACGAGATCGGTCACGTCCTCACACTTAATTAAGATAAGGGGAGGGAAATTAGTTCGACACTCATTGCTACAAAAGCATCCTCTGCATCTCCATGAGTGTACTGGAGAGGAATAGTATGTTAGTTGAGAAGGAAATCTAGTGGAAATCGCCTTGGTAAGCGACTAACTATTTCTAACGACGCCATATTCATGATGATACAAGTACGGAAAAGCAAGGTGTGTCTAACGTATTTTCCCGAAGACTAATTCGATATCTTAACTACTTCGCGACGAGTAAAACAAGCACTGTACTTACTTGCTCGATGGCTACTCCAAACTATTGGAGATCGCGCCTGTTTCGACCGAAGCAAAGCGCATGAGCCACTGAACACCAAATAGATATTTTTTAACTCCTCGACGACTAAAACTCGCACTGTACTCACTTGCTCGATGGCTACTGCAAACTGGCTCACTCTTTTCATTATATCCAAAAAAAACCTGATTTTATGAAAAAAGCCCACATTTCATTCCAGAATGTTACTAAAGTGAAGAATGAAAAGGGATCATGTTTAAACTGCATGGTCAACTTTTGAGTATCTACTTTTCTTCATAGTGTGGTTCATGCTCTTAAAATTAAAATATGAAGCATGTAAATATTCCTCAAAATTAAGTGTTCACCTGCAGGATGTAACTAATCGGATAACTTTTCAGCGTAGTGCGCAGTTTGGTTCTCTACAATTTTACCATTAGCAATAATGCTTGTGGCTTTGTTATATAGTCACCTTAACAACCTCGTGTATCTTGAGTCTCAATAAGTACATATATTTCATTTTTATTTACTTTTTGAAACGGCAATATAAGCTTGTGGCTGTATATAGCGCAGTGTTTCAACTTGCCCCGATATGCGGGCAAGTTGAAACGATGCGTATGAAAAAAATATCTCCGTCTACAAAATGTTTTCGAATAATTTTGGTAAGATTTCTTATTTTCTTTATGTAATCTTTAGTTCAAACTAGTATACACCGCAAATGGATTTAAAATTTATCCAAGGGGTATTTTTTTACAGCACTCCAAAGTTCAATTCTGAAAAAAAAACTGTTTCAACTTGCCCCGGTGTACCTTACTCATTCATTGGAATGAACTCACCATATCTGCAGCTTAAACCACTCATTCCACATTTTTGAGGCTTTGTTTTTCAGGACTAAGCTAAATGCCGTCTATATCAGCAATTCCATCGTAAGAACTCTTTCTCGGACTATTATCTTCACGAGGCTCTCAAAAATGCTCAAATTTAAAAACTTTTGAAATCTTTTGGTGAGGATATATGTTGAATAAGATGGACCTCTTCGAAATAATTTTTATCGAGTCAAGTACAAGTACAAGTCGAGTCAAGTACGAGACACTGAAGACGACCACACAGTTGTGGTCGAAATACGTATCTGCAAAGATAACGAAAATTAACTGGTGGAATTAAATGGACAGTACTTAATTCGCCTTAGACGGTTTAATACATTCCACTAAAAGAGCTTAATATATTTTTCATAAGTTTTATGTTATTTATATTGGCACATTGGACTCGATGTTACTTAAAGTGGAAGGGAGTATCGTGTATATAAATGCAATGGAAAAACAGGAACCTGAAAGTTGTTTTCAACGAATGTGAATATAGTTTGAAAGGTGTTGAAGTAATCGAGGACCATTTGAAAGTAAAGAACTATCCGTCTTTGCCGTACATCTCATTGGAATGTCAGTGATTGGAAATCACTGTTTCCAATATCGTCAAAAACAAAGCAACTATAGGCATATTTAGTATACGGTTAATTATTTATTAATTCTAGCGATCGATGTTCATCATTTGGAAACCATTGATGATCATGTATGGTTTGGGCACATAGCACCGAGTCTCTCAAGATATCACCATATAAGTCCACTAGAACCACGATTCTCATAGCACCCAAATATTTTGATGTGAACCTACGTCCTTGTTTTCTATACCGACGTACTCTTTGTGATTACAGAAATCGAAGAGCCTAATGGAAATATGTTAGACTTTGAACTTTTTTTCAAGGAAAAGTCAACTCTTCTATTTCGATGTTCAATCGCAAACGAATGGCGCGAGAAAGCAGCTTTTATGTATTTTATAAAGGATTAATCCGCCTCTTTCTGAATCGTTATAAGTGCAAAAAGTATGAGCAGTCATTAGGATAACGATTGGGCAAGGGTAATAGGCTTACTTTATTATATACATGAAAAAACTGCTCTCTCGCCCTATTGTTTTTGAGATACCTTAGGGAGTGGTCCATCCCACCATCAGCACAGTGATGGTCGTCGGGGGGAGTCCCCCCAGCTGACCGAACATGATCGGTCACTGAAGGAGGGACTTATATTTGTGAAATGCGCGTTCGCTTATGGCAAGGTAACACTCGGTGGCCCATAACAAGATGATTAGACTTCGAAATATAAACTAGAATCCTTCAGGTAGCAGAAATGCTGCCGTCACAGTCGCGTCATTTGCCAGTGCATCCCGTATACTGTCTGGAATCCCGTAGAGGTTTCGGGGATATTCGTATTTGGGGCATCGGCAAATAAAGTGTTCTACACTGTTCACTACTCCGCAAAGATCACAGTAGGACCGGAAAGGGCCTCCACCGAAGTTGTGGGAAACCCTTGTGTGACCAGTCCGAAGCCTCGATATGATTACCTGCTCTTTCTGAGAAGCAGGATCGTTCAGCGGCCGGTGGAGCCCTTGATTTTTTGCAAAAACAGTGAGTTGCTACTGTTCCAAATCCGAGAAAAGTCCTGGCCGACGGCACACTTTGTCCATTTTTTAACGTCGGCCGCCGGGTCGGAACGAATGTAAGGCAACCCTGGATAGGACATCAGTTTCGGTGTTTCCCCTGATGCTACAGTGACCGGGTATCCAAGCAAAGGTGGCATCGGGAATCATACCTGCAAGAATTCTCTGGATCCAGGGGTGTTTTGGAGTCTCTTTCTGTAGGGCAGCAATCATACTAACGGAGTCCGTGAAAACCACGATGCAGTGGCTTCGGCGGAAAATTTTTAACACTGGGATGCTAGGCTTTCTGTCCTGCCTAGGTTTAGGACAGATACTTCGAAGCCGACCCCTCGACTGGATACGGATCCGTTCCTCGATGTCGTCTCCTCTTCGTAACAGTGCGGCTATGACTTTGTTTATCTTGGATGGAGGCATCATCCAGCTTTAGGCTCCGTGCCAGTGGACCCGCGTCACGAGGGAGGCCGGTACCAGCCACGCTTCTTAGGATCCAGTCAGGAGAGGAGAGGGATCCCGTGATCGTCAGGCGGCATATGAGGCAGCTTTGCGGCAGATAGACTTGAGAACTCGATGTCTAAAGGGAATGATGCCGGCATCAACGCATGCTGCTTCAGCGGAAGTGGATGGAAGCAGGCCGGAGGCTAGACGGATATAGCTGTTGAATACGGGTGAGTTAACATTGATAAGGTTTCGATAGGCAGAGCAGGTTAACTCGAGATCGTAGACTCTACGATCTCGAATTAACCTGCTCTGCCTATCGAAACCTGCCATAGACGAATAGATATATGAACATTTGCAGACAAGACTCCGAAGACCCCGTCCATGGCAATGATAAATAACGTCACTGCCAGGATCGACCCTTGGTGGACGCCAGTCTCTTCGGGGAACTCATCAGATGCGATGCGGTGCCGCCAATCAGCACCTGGAAGGTCCGTCCAGTGAGAAAACTTGTATGGACCACTACTTTACATGGGAGTGAATTGATTTGAGACGAATTTACTGGAAATGTAGGGTAAGACGGTATAATGCACCCCACCTGGCCAAAACGCCCCCCTTTGATTTCTAGAAAACTGTAACTGACTAAAAATAACAATCAGTTGATACCTTTAAATATTTGTAAAACCATCATACTATGTGAATGTGGAAGTATTTTTGTATTACATAATGAAAATAATAGCAAAATGCAAAAAGTTACAGTTTTGATGTAACTTTCAATGTTTGTTTGCAAAACATTATGGAGCGACGCTAGCATACTGTCCGCAAAACTTGCACTGAATCACTCAGTTGGGTAACAAAATAACTTTTCTCAGTAGTTAATTTGATATAAAATTGCTTCCATCCTCAAAAATGTAACGATTTTTGAAAATACGTTCACTGGTCAAAACGCTCCATCAGTGTAGGCAGGGCGATATGCCTTTACCAACTGGATATAAGCGCAGCGGATCTGCAGCAGTTGCTTCCAAATTATTTGGAAAATATTGAATTGTATTTCACACCTGCTTAAATTGACTTATGTTGGATTTTTAATGTCAAGCACATAACGATTTGTAACCTTTTTTATGGGATAGATAAAATACTAATAAAGAGCTATGATACGTCTTTGGTAACGGTGGGGCGTATCCCAGGCACGTTTTGAAATTAATTTTTCACGGCTTTTCAAAAAAGCTTAATTACGTGTTCTCAGTAATATTTTTATATGACAATTCATTTGGGACTTTTTGGACTACCAAATAACACAAAGTTTGCATAAATTGCGTTGAAAAGTAAAAAGTTTTCATAGGTATTGCCTTAGGGGGCATATTATACCGTCTTACCCTAATAGCAATGATGGCGTCGGTAGCGCTCCCGCGAAATCAGTGCATGATGTCGGTGGCTGCAGAACATTTTTTCGCTACGGTTGATTCGGACAATCGCTTGGTGGATGTTACCGGTTGTAAAGGCACATAAATAAATGTAAATTCATTCTTTTCAGAACCGCAATTTTAAACAGAAGAGAGTTAATTTGAGATAATTTCTTTAAAGTAATAGAAAATTAAATTGCAGAAATGACGTGGGTAGTGATCCCCACAGCATTAATGATGGTAGTCGGAAGTGGTTGCTGCATAAAATTGCAGCGGTATTAAGGAAATTGTTTGATTGCTGTTTATAAGATGCGTAAATTAAAACAAATAGCTTAAATCAGAATCACCCATGATAAATAAAGAGAGATGACATCGAAATTATCAAAAGAGTGGAATATCAATTTCGAAAAAGACACATACTAAATATTATTCACTAGTTGACCCACCTTTGTGTACCTATAATCCGATTGGGCTACACCTTTGAGTTTTTCATTCTGACAGAATTCGAGTCAGTCAGTCAAGTACGAGACACTGAAGACGACCTTACAGTTGAGGTCGAAATACGTATTTGCAAAAGTAATACGAAGTGGTGGAATTAAATGGAATTGTGCTAAACTCGTCTTATGACAGTGAAAACATTCCACTAAAAAAGAGCTAAAAATGCTAAATGACAGTAAAAAATTGTCTTGGGAGCCCACTTTTCTTAACAAACATTGATAAGCAAGAGGTCAATCATGACCTTTAAAGTAAACTTTCTTTTACAGAAATTGATCTTGGGAAACAGAAGAGCAACACATATGTGTGGCTCCAAAATAGCTGAAGCGAAATGCGATTACAGCAGCTCTCCGTCGGTGCGTGTGCACGCCACGGAGATCTGACAAGAAGAGGCCGAGTCATGGCTTGCTGCTTGCCGATGGACACGCTGAGGTGGTAATATATAATCACACGCTGATGGTAACTTACTCAAACCCCACAACATATAATAACGAACCAGATCAGACCATTATTTCTGATGTTATATAAAAACATGTGAATAATAATTTACGCGGAAGAAAACCCTTTAAATGTCGACATGTCATATTGCTATGTAATCAATCTCCGATTTAGTCATATTTCCTGGCACTTACCTCGTTTCTCCAATACATGAATTAAATTATGCGAATGGTGAGTCTAATAAAACAGAGGAATTCCGTGATTCGAAGGCACTGCCGTAATCTGAGAAAGTGACGTAAGCGTCAAATTACTACATGCAAGTTTTCCATTTTCCTGTCAAATAACTCATTGAGTTCTACTCGTTAAAACCAGATTTAGAAAATGGCGTATACGTCCCTTTTTTAGATTACGGCAGATATGGGCAGGTGTCAATTTATAAAATAATAATGTTAATGGATGTGTATTATTGGAAAAGTGACCTATTTTCCCTCAACATATACAAAATGATGTTAAATTATGGATCGGAGACGGATCAAGTACTGAATATCAACACATTATTGTCAAAAAAGCTTTATCACCGATACCTAAATTTTAGATAACTCATCTCCTCAATGGTGCTTAATATTATTTATCTGTTTATTTTGACTGTTACGCCCCTCAACTAGTTACACAATGACTAGAAGTATAAGTTATCGAAAGTTTATTCAAAGTGTGTCAAAATTCTGTCAGATAATCACTTGAAACCAGAGATTTGAAGTGGTGTCAATTCCCCTACAAAAATAAAGTTGCATAAAATGTTTTGGACCGTTTCGCAAATGAAACAACGAAAATACTTATTGTGAAAACGCACCCCAAAATAATTTTCCGGCTTCCTCACTGTTTGACATTTTTTAACGCATCATCATTCCTTGAAGCGCTTGAAGCAGTTATATTAGTTTATCAACTATGTACATAAACATATGTTACACAATCCTTTCGTTTGAAATGGGACATTTTATCGACCTTTCCCTACAGTTCACAGAGATAAGCCTCATGTCGGTAAATAAAATCAATAACACACGCAACACGCTGTAGAAGGGGATCAACAGTAATGCAAGTTCCATGATGCTCCTCCGGGCATAAAAGCTGCCCAGACCCGATAGAGCAAAGCAATAGATTTTTTGAATGTGTGTTTCCATTTTTCCACCCCCGTTGGTACCGGGTTTCGTCCAACACATGCAAACCCAAAAGACCAGTATTGCTATTTTCGTTTTGTAGCTTCATTTTTCGTGCGTCATAGACAGTCCTGACAATTGCACGACACGGCTGGGTGTACATCACCTCTTCGGATATCTATTCCATTTCGTGGAAACCCCCTTCAGCCATTCCATTATTTGCAAGTGGAAACAGATAAAAAAAATATTTTCAATGAGGTAGGTTTTTCAATTCCCATTTGTGGCATGTGCTACGTGGTTTAACGGGAACAAGTTTGTCCCTTGGTTCTCCCTCCCGTGTTGTAGGGTTTCACGGTGCTGCTTTAGATTCGACCTTGACCGTCACTGTTATGTTGCAATGGTTACGACTGTCATTATTAGTTCAGTTTATAGTGTAGGTCAGTTCAATTGCAAAGATTGACTATGATACATGGCAATCTATAATAAACATTTGTGTGCATCATCTACAGCTTATCCTTTACACTTTTAGCTTATAAATACGGTTTCAATTGACATCTGACACATCGGAAAAATAATAAATCAGATTCTGAAAACTAACCAGCAAATGAAAATTTGAATCTTTCCAACTTTATTCTTTTATTTTTACAATTTGAAAGATAGCCAATGGGAAAACTATGTTATGTATTTTTTTTATTTAATCGATACACATTTCTTATCATTAATCCAAATGTTCGTTCATGGAAGAATTTGGCGGTTCTTATTTTAACCAGTCGATTATCATCGAATGTCAGTACTCAGTAGCACTTTTAATTCAGTCAAGAAAAATGCTAAGCATAAGCTATATTGCAAAAATATGTTTGCTTCCGTGGTAAGCATTCTTTTGAACCCGAGTTGCACCAACGATGTATTAAGTATCCCGGGGTTAGACATCCATCTTACCTTCAGCCCAAGTTGAAAGAGCAATGTTTCGCCAAGTCGACAACAATAACAACACAAGAAGGAGCCCTTCGGTGGAAAAATTTGAACAGAAGGGACAAGGAAAAGCGCAGCAGATTTTTTGCGCCCAGTGATAGTGATTTCAAAAGTGGTTCATGAGCAAATTTCCACAACGAAATGATGGCATATAGGTTAGGTATATGGTAACTACGAGTTATGTTGTATAACTTGATTTCATTCTGTTGCTATCTTGTTTGCACCGTACCGACTGCATGTGGTTTCGAATGTGACTATATGATGAATATTGTGTGAAGGAGGAAGTATTCTGAAACGCTTCATTCGATGGAACAAGAAGGATCCTGAATTTGTAAATGTATGTACTTGTTTAAAATTATTTTAATCTGGATAGAATATTTTTCTTCTTCTTCTTCTTCTGCAATGGTTCTACATTACAACTGGAATTTGGCCTGCATTTGGACTTATTAATGTATTTAATCAGTTTTCCTCAGTTATTAATTGAAAGTTTTTCTATGCCCGCCATTGCATGAGTATGTATCTTGTGTGGCAAGTACAATGGATGTACTATGGCGAGGGTGTCGAGAAAGTTTACAGCCCGGAAACATCCTAGACCGGACCTAGAATCGAACTCTCCATCTCCGGATTTAAATAAATCCAACAAGCATGGAAATTGTTACTTGGGATGTCACAATTCCAACCTCAAAATGAATTCAGCCATCCAAAATAACTCTTGTGTGAAAAACTAGAGCAATATATTAAGGTTTGCCTGGTATTTAAATGGGGGCTCGCCACTATGCGGCGGAGCCATCACTTTTGCCTCGCCGACGTATTTACCAACAACGGCAGCGTGAACCGACGTTGGCGAAAACAAATATGGCAAATATTTAGGCAAGTTTATCTTCACGCGGTTTCTGGCCGAATTTTGAACACTTTCCAATAGGATACGCAGAACCGCAAAAAAAACTATTCTCATTAGAGTAGATTTTTACACGAATGTTTGGATGTCCGCGAAGGTCCGCTGTCAGTGTATTTTAATTGTAATTTTATATACAGCAATACACTGCCGTAATCTGAAAAAGTGACATATCCGCCAAATTACAGCATATATAATTAATTGCATATTATTCGGCAACTCGGCCGTACGAAAACCATTTTTTTGTTAAATATCTTGGTTGTGCATATGCACAGCATATGTTTCGAAATGGACAAATTGATATGAAATTTGCGAAAAAGAATCCACGTGTCTTGGAGGGACTCGAACCCTCAACCTCCTACTCTCTAGATAGGCGTGATAACCCCTACACAACAAGACCACTTAAAGGTCACGTTTGCGGAAAAGCCATCAGAATCCGAGTACCAACCTCCACCGCGGTTAGCTCTCTTTTTTGCAAATTGAATATCTTTCGGATGCTTGATTTGCCCAATCTCCACATTTGCTTTACTGTTGTATAAACAATGTGCACTCGCTTGGCTGTGGATATACAACAGTAAAGCAAATGTGGAGATTGGGCAAATCAAGCATCCGAAAGATATTCAATTTGCAAAAAAGAGAGCTAACCGCGGTGGAGGTTGGTACTCGGATTCTGATGGCTTTTCCGCAAACGTGACCTTTAAGTGGTCTTGTTGTGTAGGGGTTATCACGCCTATCTAGAGAGTAGGAGGTTGAGGGTTCGAGTCCCTCCAAGACACGTGGATTCTTTTTCGCAAATTTCATATCAATTTGTCCATTTCGAAACATATGCTGTGCATATGCACAACCAAGATATTTAACAAAAAAATACAGCATATATGTTTTCTATTCTTCTGTTAAAGAGTATACTCTTCAATACGATGAGTAGAGTCCGTTAACACTAATATTATGGAATAACGTATAGGGGGAGATCTCCCTGTGCCGGACACATGAGCCATTTTACGAACAGCTCTTTAATTATCCGGGTTATGTTTACTTGTACACCATATATACAAAATATGATCATTAATGACTCATACAAACTATATTTGATCATTTGAACACGTTTTTGGACGATGTATTTTGATGATGAATTTTGTTGAAAATTTTCACCATATTCAAATATGTCTAAGTTTCTATTTCATGAATAAAGACATCATTCAGAATAGTAACATTTTTCACTTGCTTCAAGTTGTATTAGATATTAACACGTGTTAGCAGAGCTTATTTGACTCTCCAGTTTAATTTCTTACATCCTACTCAGAATTCCCTTCAATTCAATGATACATCATACATCAGCAAGAAAAACAATTGAATTGAAGTAAGTTTGGCAAAACAGGTGCAAAGAATGGCTATTTGATCACATGAAAAAACTCACTGTCCGGACCCGGGGGACAGCTACCGGATACAGAAATTGATTTTGCACCATAGATACGTTATATATCTAACAAATCATGATCGCTATTGGAAATATGACTGATATTGACCATCTCGACATAATCAGAATGCATTCCATTGATTTTAATATTGTTGATTCAAACCTTCTAAAATAAGGCGGAAAATGAAATTTTTTGACATTTTTGCTCAATTTCAAATTTTGAACAAACCTTACAACATGAGGATCTGATATTCCATGCAGGTAAAGGATTTTTCAATAGCTTTCTTTTGTATTACATAAGTTGATGGAGGGATCCCTGCAAATGCCGTTTTAAGAAGTGTCCGGTATTGGGAGGTGTCCGGCGCTGGGGGATCTCCCCCTACGTCACTTTGTCAGATAACGGCACTTACGGCAATTCTTGTAGAGATATCATACATCGCTACCAAAATATTCCCAGAAAATATTTAAATAAGGTTGAATTTTATTAAGGGAGCGTCCACAAATTACGTAACGCGGGGGGAGAGGAGTTGCTCGAAGTGTGACGATCCATACAAAATTTTCAGATGTTTCATACCAATAAGTCTGACATAAGGGAGAGCGGGGTTGAAAATTCCTAATTTTTGCGTTACGTAATTAATGGATCTTCCCTAATTCAGTTATTTTTGAAAGCGTTATTGTAAAGAAACATTAGGGTAAGACGGTATAATATACCCCCCCTAAGGCAATACTTATGAAAACTTTTTACTTTTCAACGTAATTTATGCAAACTTTGTGTTATTTGGTAGCTCAACAAGTCGCAAATGCATTACCTGTGAGTAGTCATATAAAATCATTACTGAGAACACGTAATAAAGCTTTTTTTTAAAAGTCGTGAAAAACTGGATTTCAAAAAGTGCCTGGGCAATACGCCCCACCGTAATCAAACACGTTTCATACCCCTTCATTAGTATTTTATCTATCCCATAATAAAAAGGTTACAAATCCTTATGTGCTTGACATTAAAAAACCAACATAAGTCCATTTAAGCTGGTGTGAATTACATTTCAATATTGTCCATACAATTTGGAAGCAACTGCTGCAGGCTCGCTGCGCTTGTGTACACTTGGTAATGGCGTTCCGTGCTGCCTACACTGGGGCGTTTTGGCCAGTGAAACATATTTTCAAAAATCGTTACATTTTTGAGGATGGAAGCAATTTTATATCATATTAACTACTGAGAAAAGTTATTTTGTTGCCCAACTGAGTGATCGAGTGCAAGTTTTCCGGACAGTATGCTAGAGTCGCTCCAGAATGTTGAGCAAACAAACATGAAAAGTTACATCAAAACTGTAACTTTTTGTATTTTGCTATTATTTTCATTGTGTAGTAGAAAAAATATTTCCACATTCACATAATATGATGGTTTTACAAATATTTATAGGTTCCAACTGATTATACCCTTAGTTAGAAATAGTTTTCTAGAAATCAAAGTGGGGCGTTTTGGCCAGGTGGGGCGCATTATACTGTCTTACCCTATTTGGAAGCTTTATTTTCGATGGAAAAAAAATGTCCTTAAGTTTTAGAATGTTTCTACTAAAAAGTGAAAAATAAGATATGGTCATAAAGCCGAAGGCCAGGCCGAAAGGCAGTAGGCCGAATGGTTAATAGGCCAAAAGAGAAGTGAGAAGTGGAAAGTGAACAACCAGAAATGAAAAGAGAGAAGTTAGAAAGAAGAAGCACAAAGAAAAATGAAGAAGGGTAATGGGAAAAGGAAGAAAGAAAAATAGACGGAGAAGGAAGTAGGTATAAAAAAGAAGCAGAAGTAGACCTGTGCGCCGAAGTATTTGTGAACGGCGGCGGCGTAAGGCCATTTTTACACCGGCGGCGGCGGCGTCACGCCGTAAGCAATGCAGCGTGACGAATTTTATGCTGAGAAAAAAATCACGCAGCAAGGCATATCATGCTTTTATTGAATTTTTGTACAATTGCTAGCCACAGACAGACTTATAGGGTGAGCATGCTAATACCTATAGCTTGATCTCCACAGCAAAAGTTTACATTATATCCTCCACTAGGATATTGCCGTATCACAGCACATAAGTTCACTGGAAAGTACTTCGGATATAAATCCAGAAATTCGTTTGGAAATTCCTCAAGATATTCCTCAAAAAATTGGAAAAAAGAATTCTGAGAATTAATTTAGAATTACCCTAATGAATTCCTTCAGAACTTCCTCCAAGAATTCCCTTAAAATTTGTAAAATTTGGGTATTGCTTCAGAAGTTCTTTCCAATTTTTTTCCAAAAGTTCCAATTTCTTTGGGAATTACTTTAAGCATTGCTTCGGTAATTCCTTTACGGAGTCTTTTGGGAAATTCTTCAGAAATTAATTCGAAAAGTTTTTTAGGAATTCCTTTGGAAATTCCTTCAAGAAATCTTTAGAAAATATCTATGGAAAATCTTTCATGAATTTCTATCGGAATACCTACGGACACTGACACATCCGGAAATCACTTTGGGAGAAATCCTTCGGAATTTGATTTAGTTTTTTTAATTCCTTCAAGAATTTCTTTCGGGAATTTCTCATAGATAATTTTCGCTTCATTTTTTTTTCTGGGAAATCTTCGGAAATTTCGTTTGTAAGTTCTTTAAGCTTTTTTAACCATTGTTTAAGTGGTTTTTTTCCAATTGAAAATAAGTTTAACACTCAAATGCCTTTGGAAATTTCTTTGAAAATTCTTTTATATATTCCTCCAAATTAGAATTCTTTCCGAAAGAAAGAATTTTTAAATGAATTTCAAAGAGGTGAAACAGTCAAGGGCTGAAAACCTCTATAATAAATTTTGTTTGACTATTATCAGCTCTTTCTGTTTTATAAAGCAGCTAAAACGTTGTTGCGTCTGTTTTCCGACGTTTCGATGTACATTTCACCTTCTTCAAGGATTAAGAGGCTACATTTTGTTGTATATGTGTGTGTTCTGTATGACAATAGAGCTACTAAACTGTCGCTGTCCTCACTGGCGAAACATCTTTTACTAGCTGGTATAGGGTGCTAAATCAGTACGTTTTGACAGATATGTACCCAACATGTTTGGAAACGAGAAAGGGAAACTCAGCGACAACCGTCCTTTATAGTTTACTACCTCTATTTTTATGACATAACGTTGTCAATTAACAATGGCGTCCCACTACGATTCATACGTCTCATTATTTTTGCACTTCACTGTGGCTTCTGAAATGTTTCTTGGTGTTGTTCAAGCTTTATCCCACCTACACTTTTGCTAAAAGCTTCTCTGAATTAATCGCCCGCGCACTAGTGATGGCGTATCTATTTGTTTAATTGACAACGTTATGTCATACAGGACACACACATATACAACAAAACGTAGCCTTTAAATCCTTGAAGAAGGTGAAATGTACACCGAAACGTCGGAATTTAGACGCAACAACGTTTAAGCTGCTTTATAAAACTAAAAGAGACGATAATATTACAACAAAATTGAGCACAACAGTCGAACGCATCACATTAACTATGTAATAAGGAATAAAAAAAATTAATGTCTGAAGGAATATCCACAAGAATTTTAAAAGGAATGTACGAAGAAATGTTGAATGGATTTTCCGAACAAATAGCTATTGGTATTTACACAGAAATTCCTATCTTTCTCCAAGAATTTCTTCGAAAGTCCGGACAGTAGTAAAACAAACTCAGTTTTGACTTTAGAATCAAGACTACATGCCAAGAAAAACTTCCAAAATATCAAGATTGTTGATATTCGGATATTCTCAAGAATTCTTTAGGAATTTACTGCACGAATTCCTTCGAAAAAATTCTACAGATTTTTTTTTCAAAAATACCTTAAATAATTCCCTAGCAAAAATATTCAGGAATTAATTGGGTAAGTCATCAAGCAACTGGTTCTAAAATACCTTCAAAAATTCCGTCAGGAATTCGATCGAGAATTTCTCCAGAAATCCCTTTAAAAAAAAATTCCACAAATGAAACCAGGTTTTTCTTTGAAATTCCCTTCAGGAATTGCTTCGGAACTTCTTAGGGCCTTAAGAAATTCTTCTGAAAATTCTTTCAAAATTTTTTATAAGATTCATTCTGACCATTTCATCAGGAATTCTTTCAGAAATTTGTTTTTTGGAATACTTTTAATAATTTCTACTCATACCCATCTAACACTTTCCCACAGTTGTAATGGATTCGACGCGCCCTTCCTCAAAGAAGCCATCCCTCGGAAAGCTAAAAAAAGATTGTGAATCTATTTATTAGTCTGTTGGATTACATTGTTGAAAGGAGATTCTCTCTACCCGCGGGCTTCGCGTAAGTGTCGCTGCTTAGGGGTCCGCCACCTCCGTTTTTGCCCTTCACACAGCAGTGCATTGAAAGCAGAATGGTAAATAAATTCGATTGTACTATTGCTACATACATACAAACAGACTTTTTAAAATGTCTACAAAATTCATTCGGAAACTATTTTAACAATTCCACTGGAGTTTTTCTATTTATTCCATAAGACATTCCATTCCCTCGGAAATTAATCTAGTAATTCTTTTGGAATTTCCCACGCCAATTCCTTCCAAAACTCTAGGGCGAATTTTCAGATATCTCCGCACGAATTCCTAGAACAATTTCCGAAGGCCCTCCTAAAGGAATTACCAACATTCTTAAATTTCTTAAATAATTTAATTGGAAATTCCTCCAAGAATTTCTTTAGAATTTTCTCCAGAGATTCCTTAAGAAAATCCTCCAGAATTTACAATGGAGATAAATCCAGAAATTCCTCAAGACTCTAAGAATTTTCTTCAGGTATTCCTTCAGAACTTCCTCCAGGACTTCCTGGTAATTATTTCAAGAAAACCAAGAAATTTCTTTGAGAATTGTTTATCGAAAAAAATCGAAACCATTTTTTTTTAAACAATTCTAGTAATTAAGGAAATGTTCAATTTGGTGGGTCACGTGCCCCATCGTGCTCCAACTCCAGATGCCAAAAGACCATTTTTACATTTGCATATCACGAGGCTAACAGAACTATACTCCATACCCAGCGAAGCTAAAAAAATCCTATCAGACTGGGAATCCAAATCCAACATTCATTATGGTGTTGATTTGTAGCCGCGTTTATAAGCACTGGATCAATTAAGAAAAGTAACAATCAAACGTTTAAAAAGATGATGAACCAACCAATGCGACCAGAATGAGGTTATTCCACATGAAGTTACATATGAGATTAGAAATTCATCGCTACGCTCATTGATTTGTAGGTGCAGCCAAGAAGTTCTTGGATGACCTAACATTTAACACGCCAAAGCGTTAGTTCAAAAGTTAAAATGACAGGGATAAAAGCAAAAGGACAAAAGCAAATCTGCTAAAGCTGTAATAGCTATTTATTCAATGCCTGATAGGTTGCCTTGCTTCGGCAGATCCAAACGCACTGCATAATGTGATTTTTGTGTTGGCCAAACATCGGCGTGAAATACGAAATTCGGCGGCGTGGAGCCAACCGGTGTATGGCGCGCCGCCAACACCTTGACCGGCGTCGGCGTACGTCAATAAGTGTCGGCGGCGCACAGGTCTAAGCAGAAGGAGAAAGGAGAGAGAAGGAAGGTAGAAGATGAAAAAGCGAAAAAAAAATAAGGCACAAAAAAGCAGCAAGAAGGAAGAAGGAAGAGATAAGAAAAAAGAAGAGGATGAAAGGAATAAAGAAGAAGGGAGCTGGGACAAAGATAAAAAAACAGGAGTAGAGTAGGTAGAGAAGGAAAAAAAAGAAAGATGGAAAAAGGAAGCAGAAAAAAGAAGTAAGAATGAGGAAAAAAAAGGATGGCGGATGAATAGAAAAGGGGCCGTCCACAAATTACGTCACGCCTCTAGGGGGGAGAGGGGGTTCAGAGCAGCGTGACGATCCATACAAAAATTTTAGAGGTTTATTACAAAAAGTGTGACGAAGGGGGGAGGGGGGTCGAAAATCGCCGATTTTTGCGTGACGTACTTTATGGATCTTCCCAAAGGGAAAAGTGAGGAAGAGGAAGAAGTGAGAAAAAAGGCGGATGAAAGATGGAAATAGAAAGTAGGAAGTAAAAATAAAAAAAAGAAGGAAGAAGCTAGAAGGGAGTAGGAAGAAGAAAGAAGGAAGTGGAAAAAAGGATGATTGAAGAAAAAAGGAAGAAAACAGGAAGAAAAAAGCAAAAAGGAGAAGTAAGAATGAGGAAGACAGCAAAAGAAAGAAGAAATCAGAAATAAAGAAAAAAATGGAGGACGAAAAAAAAGGAATAAGAAAGAAAGATAAAGGAAGAAAGATGGAAAAGAGAAAAGGAATAAGACAGAAGGCAAAAGGAAGAAGAAAGATGGAAGAAAGGAAAAGAAAGAAGGTTAAAAGCAAAAGGTAGAAAGAAAAAGACAGGAGGCAGAAAGAAGAAGTAAGAAAAAAGATAGAAAAAGAAAAAATAACGAAGAAATTGAAAGAAAGAATGAAGAAAAGGGAATAAGGAAGAAGAAAAAATAATGGAGGAAAAAAACTGGAAGGAAGATGGAGGAAAAAGGAAGAAAAAACAATTAAGAAGGATGAACTTACTTTTCATTACTCACTTGAACCTTCGACCTTACTTGATACTTGATGGGCTACAGCTCTTCGATGAACCTACGCCGAATGGAGTATCCTTCTCCACTGGACTCGATCCTGGGCCAATCGCTTCCAGTCGCCCTGAACATTGAGCGCCCTCAGGTCCTCTTCAACTGCAAAAAGCCATCGTGTACGCGGCCTTCCACGAAGCCTGCGGCCTCTTCCGGGTTCTCTACTAAATATTATCTTCGCTTGACGTTCTTCCGGCATACGAACAACGTGACCAGCCCACCGTAGTCTGCCGTGTTGTATAAGCTTAATAATATCCAGCCCTTTATATACCTGGTACAATTCGTGATTCATGCGACGCCGCCAGATACCGTTCTCCTGTTTACCGCCGAGTATTGTCCGCAGCACCTTACGCTCAAACACTCCGAGAGCTCTCCGATCAGCCTCCTTTAACGTCCATGTTTCATGGCCGTATAAAGCCACCGGAAGAATCAGAGTAGTATACAGCGCGAGTTTAGTTTTCGTTTGCAGACTACGGGACTTAAGCTGGTTACGAAGTCCGTAATAAGCCCTATTTGCAGCTGCAATACGCCTTTTCACCTCGCGGGTAACATCATTATCGCACGTCACTAATGTTCCAAGATACACAAATTCTTCTACCACTTCAAATTTTTCACCATCCAGCACTATTTCGCTACCACCACCACTAATGAACCCACGTTGATTGCCAGCGACCATGTACTTCGTTTTGCTGGTATTTATCGTGAGTCCAATCCTCGCTGTCTCCCTCTTAAAAGGCGCAAAAGCCTCTTCTACGGCACGGCGATCAATTCCGATAATATCGATATCGTCCGCAAATCCCAGGAGCATATGCGATTTTGTGATAATGGTACCGCTTCTTTGCACACCAGCTCTCCTAATCGCTCCCTCGAGCGCTATATTGAACAATAGGTTCGAGAGTGCATCACCCTGCTTTAATCCATCTAAGGTAACAAATGACGTCGATATTTCATCCGCAACCCTTACACTTGATTTCGATCCGTCCAACGTTATACGAATCAGCCGTATCAGTTTCGCCGGAAAACCATGTTCAAGCATAATTTGCCATAATTCATTCCGTTTCACTGAATCGTACGCCGCCTTGAAATCAATAAACAGATGATGTGTCTGCAAGTTGTACTCCCGGAATTTATCAAGGATTTGTCTCAGGGTAAACATTTGATCCGTCGTTGATCGGCCCTCACGAAAACCTGCTTGGTATTCGCCGACGAAGGACTCTTCAAGCGGTCTCAATCTGTTGAACAGAATACGGGACATAATTTTGTACGCCGAATTAAGGAGGGTTATTCCTCGGTAATTGGCGCACTCCAGTCTGTGCCCTTTCTTAAAGAGAGGGCAAATGAGGCCGTCTAACCAGCTAGCAGGCATTTCCTCGTCTTCCCATATTTTCGACATAATATGGTGCAGAACTTCATAAAGCTGCTCACTGCCATGTTTGAGAAGTTCAGCCGGGAGCTGGTCCTTCCCCGCAGCCTTATTGTTTTTCAGCTCTTTGACAGCTTTTTAACCTCATCTAGTGTAGGTGACTCCACAGCTTGTCCATCGTCGCTAATATTTATTCTGTTCACCGATGCACCGTCACTTCCTCCATTCAACAAAGTCTCGAAGTGTTGCTTCCACCTGGCAGCCACTTCAGTTTTGTCTGTCAGCAAATTCCCTTGTAGGTCGTTGCACATGACGGGAGATGGCGCTGTCTTTCTCCGCACGCCATTGACGGACTCATAAAACCTCCGCATATCGTTCTGCTCCATTTTTGCTGCGCCTCACAAATAACTTGTTCTTCGTACTCTTTTTTCTTCCTGCGGTGGGTTCGTTTTCGGCTGCTCTTGCTTCCTTGTACCGATCTCTATTCGATCGGGTACCTGACACCAACATCCGGCTTCTGGCAACGTTCTTCTCGTCTGTCACTCTCTGACACTCCACATCGAACCAACCCGTCCTGGGTCGCCTCTGTGCAGTGCCTACCACTTCTCGTGCTGTTGTGCTCACCGCTCCATGGATCGACTCCCATAGATCGTTGATGTTGTCGCTAACGTTGATTGCACTTATCCGTTCGTCGAGCTTCTGGCGGTACTCAGCCGATACTCCTTCCGCCGACAATCGCTGGATATTGTAACGCATCGTTCGCTGTGATCTTTCGTTCGATACAGTTGACAACCGTGATCGAATTTTACTGACAACGAGGTAGTGATCAGAGTCAATGTTCGGACCTCTGAATGTCCGCACATCGATAACATCCGAGAAATGGCGCCCATCCACCAGAACATGGTCTATCTGGTTGCAAGTTTCACCATTTGGGTGTCTCCAGGTGTGCTTTCGGATGTTCTTTCGTGCAAAGTAGGTGCTACTGATGGCCATCCCTCTGGCAGCAGCAAAATTTACTAGCCGTAGGCCGTTGTCATTGGTAGCGGAGTGAAGGCTCTCCCTACCGATTATGGGACGGAAAAAGTCCTCTCTACCGACCTGGGCGTTAGCGTCTCCGATAACAATTTTCACGTCATGCTTTGGGCACTCTCCATAGGCTTTATCAAGACATTCATAAAACGTGTCCTTCACGTCGTCGGATTTATCGTTTGTCGGTGCGTAAACGTTGATTAGGCTGTAATTGAAGAATTTGCCCCGTATCCTCAACACACAGATTCGTTCGCTAATGGGTTTCCACCGCATCACTCGCTTCATCTGCTTGCCCATCACTACGAAACCAACTCCATGCTCTGCTTTTTCACCGCCGCTGTGATAGATGTTATACTTGAATGCAGTATTGGTCGTGGGGTCCACGGCTCGGAATTCACGTTCTCCGGATCTAGGCCATCGGACTTCTTGAATAGCAGCCACGTTCACTCCAACCTTCTGCAGTTCACGAGCCAGAAGGCTCACTCGTCCAGGTTGTAACTATGTGGTTACAAAAATATTTTAAATCAAGATTAAAAATACGCGGGCGAGATTTGAATTCAAAAATTAAAAATGTTTTAAATACCCCTTGGTCAAAAAGGGCGAGTATAGCGCCAGGCGCTAAAAAAATGTTACTATGGACACACTAACGATTGAACAACCAATCAGAAACTGACGCGTCGTGTTGGAGTATATGATATGCGGATCAATAGATAAAGATCCATCTTAAAATGATAAGTGTCCATAGTCCAGTTTAGGCAGTGCTACTGAGAGGAGTGATGAAATTGGAAACAAAGGAAGATAAAGATTGCTAAAAGTTTTAGAACCTAACTATTGTGAACGGCTGGTGCATTACAACAAGCGTTTAGTTAACGTGAGTCCCATGAAATCCTTTCTTATAAAACAATAATTATAACGATTGTTAAAAACAGTTATGGGAAATCCTATCGCTACGACTTGATTGACCACGCCGTGTGCCGTGCGAAGGGCACAAATTAGATCAGGTAATTAGCTAGACAAGTATTAAAGAATGAAAAGGCTAATAGTAATTTTGTTTGAAGGAAATCCTTCAAACGAAGGTGTTAGGTTGGGTCAACCGTTATTCCGGACCCGGGTAATTACCAATTCATCACGTGGACGCTATTATCCCTCTCGACTGGACCGTGAAAGTGACAAAAAGACACCAGGCCCGGTTCCCGCCGGTTTGATTAGGATTCGTTGTTGTCAGTCTAATGCTAGACAGTATTCGTCAGTCAAAGGCGACATTGGCCTAGGAAAGGTGAAGACCAGTAGATAATTTTGAATCCAGGTCCGACGGCTTAGACCCCTCGTTCCTGACCGGCCAAGTGAAATTCCCGTATTCCTGCGACATCGAGTTCTTCCAGTGCAACATACGAGCATCGTACCGGTACGCATCGAGCATCGCCGACGATCGTCGAGTCAACTCGCTACTTGCGGGATTTGGCTGATGGACCAAAATCTCATATGAAACCTCGGCATTTCCCGTAGTGGGCACCACCTAGCCGTCTCTCTCAGGGCACCAGGAGAGAACGTGCATTATTTTATGTTTGTATAAAATAATTGTAACGTGGGGCTTGTTACACTGGCGCCCAACGTGGGGCCCGAACCCACGACCCTGAGATTAAGAGTCTCATGCTCTACCGACTGAGCTAGCCGGGCATTTAAAGCATCGCGGCTTCGTGGCAGCCTCGCTGCCTGGCGCGTAAGCGAAGTTCGTTTGAAAACTTCCGCGCACGTTTCATTGGCGCCCAACCAACGGGTTTTGGCCGAATTTGTATATATTTTTTGAATTACGTTTACATTAGTTTAAGTGCAAATACGAAATTGGATTGAATTTTTTTTAGTTAAGTAAAGTTTTTTTTTTTGAGATATTAACACTAGGATTCATTCGTTCAGAAAATCGTTGTAACTAAATTTTCAAATGGCTATATCTCAGTGGTTTTTCAACCGATTTTCTCAGTTTTTTCACCAACCTCTTAGCCATCTTTTCTAGTTTCTGGACATTGCAAAATATTGTATCTAGGGGTGTTCAATTTTTCACTAGAGCTGTGGGAGTGAAGCAACGGATTAAAAAATGCTATTTTGGAGATATATTTATTTTTCACTACCAAAAATGATATCTATTCATATAGTGATGATGGAAATGATAAAATAACAAATAAAAGACATCACCTGGAACATAAGAACACATTTTGAGCATCCCTACTATGCATACGATGATAATTCGGTACCTTTAGGAACCACTTTATACTACACGATGTATGAAGCTTCAGAAAATGTTTTCAAGCATGTTGTCTACTGTGAACTTGTTGAAATAAATGTAAACTATATACGAAACATGTGTGATAATAAATTATGATGTTCTAGGATCTCCGAACTGTACTGGAATTTGAATCAAATGGTCTACCGAATCAACCAAGGCTTCCATGATGTCCCATACCGCGGTATCAACCCAATTATATCCTCCGCGTATTTACCTTTCACGTGCGTCTCAAATCCAGGCATTTGAGATGTTGTAAGATCTCCAAATTGTCCTGAAGCTTGAGTAAAATGGTCTATCGAATCAACCAAGGCATCCATGATGTCCTCAGCCGCGGTGTCAACCCAATTATGTCCTCCGAGTATTTATCTTTCACTTGCGTCTCAAATCCAAACTTATGAGATGTTGTAAGATCTCCAAATTGTCCTGGATTTTGAATCAAATGGTCTACCGAATCAACCAAGGCTTCCATGATGTCCCATACCGCGGTATCAACCCAATTATATCCTCCGCGTATTTACCTTTCACGTGTGTCTCAAATCCAGGCATTTGAGATGTTGTAAGATCTCCAAATTGTCCTGAAGCTTGAGTAAAATGGTCTATCGAATCAACCAAGGCATCCATGATGTCCTCAGCCGCGGTGTCAACCCAATTATGTCCTCCGAGTATTTATCTTTCACTTGCGTATCAAATCCAGGCATCTGAGTTGTTGTAAGATCTCCAAATTGTCCTGGAGTTTGAGTAAAATGGTCTATCGAATCAACCACGGCTTCCATGATGTCCTCCGCCGTAGTATGAACCCTATTATGTCCTCCGAGTATTTGTCTTTCATTTGCATCTCAAATCCAGGCATTTGAGATGTTGTAAGATCTCCAAATTGTCTTGGAGTTTGAGTAAAATGGTCTATCGAATCAACTAAGGCTTCTATGATGTCCTCAGTCGCAGTATTAACCCTATTATTTCCTCCGAGTAATTGTCTTTCACCTGCGTCTCAAATCCAGGCAAAGGGGATGTTGAAAGATCTCCAAATGGTCTTGGAGTATGAGGAAAATGGTCTATCGAATCAACGAAAGCTTTCATGATGCCCCTAGCCACGGTATCAACCCAATTATGTCCTCCGAGTATTTATCTTTCACTTGTGTATTAAATCCAGGCATTTGAGATATTGTAAGATTTCCAAATTGCCCTGGAGTTTGAGCAAAATGATCTATCGAATCAACCAAGGCTTCCATGATGTCCTCCGCCGCGGTATCACCCCAATTATGTACTTCGGGTATTTGTCTTTTACTTGCGTCTTAAATCTAGGCATATGAGATGTTGTAACATCTCCAAATTGTCTTGAAGTTTGAATCAAATGGTCTAACGGATCAACCAAGGCTTCCATGAAGTCCCAAGCCGCGGTATCAACCCAATTATGTCCTCTGAATATTTGTCCTTCACTTGCGTCGCAGATTCAGGCAATTGAAATGTTGTGAAATCTCCAAATTGTTCTTGAGTTTGAATCAAATGGTCTACCGAATAAACCAAAGCTTCCATGAAGTCCTCAGCCGCGGCATCAACTCAATAATGTCCTTTGAATATTTGTCTTTCACTTGCGTCGCAGTTTTGGGCAATTGAAATGTTGTAAGATCTCCAAATTGTCCATGAGTTTGAATCAAATTGTTTATCGAATCGACCAAAGCTTTCATGCTGTCCCCAGCCGCGCTATCAACCCAATTATGTCCTCCGAGTATTTGTCTTTTACTTGCATTACAATTCTAGGCATATGAGTTGATTTCTTTACTTATGATGTTTATTGTTTATTATTATTATAATAATCATCCGACAGTGTATGTTTGTCTTAATGAAACTTTACTCTAAAAACCTCAATTTTAAGAACATCACTTTGTCAGTCGAAGTCTAATTTCGGGCACGTCTCGTTAAATCCGATCATCATTGATCAAATTGGTACAATCAGGTCCTAGTAATGGTGTCCTCGAGGTAAACGGAAGAAGACACTAGAATGGAACGTATAGGCAAGCATATTGTTGGTTTATTTCGGTTTTTTCTCTTTGAATCGAGAAAATGAGGGAATTGAAAACATTTCAGAGAGGCATCGTAAAGCGTGTTGTTTTGGGAGGAGTACGTTAAGTACTACGTAGGACCAGTCATCAGTACTTCGTTCGGTTAATTTTGAGCTTAAACGTTCGATCTCCGCGACAAATGCAATAAAGTCTCTTGACCAATTGCTTCCGTTCGCGAATCTGTTTTTCCGTTACGCGATCTGTGTCGCATTCCAAATCTTAATTTTAAATGTACTTGAAAATTTTCCAAGACGAAAATTTGGCACTGTATGTATAATATCACACTTCGCTGGTGATTCTGGTCTGAGCAAAAATTAATCTGTCCTACAGATTCTTTGACGTTTATTATTATTCGCTAATGTTTCTACTCTTTTAGGAATTCCTCAACTGATGGTCCTCTGGACCCCCCATATCGAACAGGCCATTTCTCTACCGGTACCTTGCTGGCGTGGTTTCTCAGAATTCTCTATTCCATTGATTCTGGTTCACGTTACCCAACCTACATGATTGAATCTACCTGGAATATTAACATTGGCAGAGTGTCCTGCCTCTGTTGAAGTATTGGAGTATCTACCAAATCAACTGACGATCTCGCCTCTGTTGTTGATCTATCGGACTATTTACCGATCGAACTGACGATCTCGCCTGCCACTATTATCGTATGAAGCGTGAGACGCCACGGAGTTTCTGCCCGTCATTTCATTTCTGATTCTCGCCGAAATCGGAGCTTGGCTCAACAGATTTGACGATCTCCTGCCTATCCTGATTGCCCAGGTGAGTTTCCTGAACTTTTGAAGCATGCGATCCAACTGACTCTAGTTTATTCGCCAAAACTTCTTCCACGTGCTCTATTCCCCGTGGATGCAAGTCCTCTTGTGGCCTCGATTATCCTGAACTACTCTTGTCGAAGAGTGCTGCTTCTGTTGCTTCATTTTCAAACACTATCAGCATTGATTCTCTCGAATTAGCTCGATCGGCTTCCTCCAGTTGCCGTCTTGTTTGTTCACGTGATCGTTCTTCCTGTGGCATTACGCTTTGTCGTGGTTGAATCGGTGCAGGTAGATTGTCCTCCGTACGCTATAGCGTTGCGGCCTGCTTGATCCTTCATGAGGATTCATTTGACTCGCTGGTTCCAAATTAACCTCTGTTGATCTGTGAACCTGCCCTGAGCGGAACTCATACTCTGTTATTCTTCGTACTGGTAGTCTACTTTTCTATACGCGCCTGTAACTGTTCTAAAACACTTCTTCTACGCCACTATTCCTACCCGTACGCCTAGCGTTTTCTTTTCGAATCATCCTTTCACTCCCGTTTTCTATCAATGTTTGATTTCTTCAAGTATGTCTCTCTTCATTTGCATCTGGTATGTATCTAGTGCTGATGTTCTTCATCCTTAGATAAAGGTGCTTCAATCTCGAAAATAATTTCGTTCTACTTTTCTTCAATTCGTGTCTTATCATCATTAATTTGATTTCAATCAGGCCGACTTCTTCAGTAGTGTTTTCTTGGTGTTAATACTCTTGGAACTTGTGCTTCTTTACATTGTTCTAAAAAACTTGTTGCTGTTCCTCCGGTGCATACCTGGAAGTCAAGGCAACGAATTTTAATTCATATTCTAGTTCATCTGAGATAAGATGCTTGGGATCTATCCACAAAAAGCTTGTGTTGCTAACTGTTTGATTTGCCATAATTCCAAATTCCTTGTATTTTTTTTTTTTTACCTATGAATTCAATTTTGTCTATATTATTAAGTTGAGCCAATTCAATAAACTATGTAAATATTAAGATAATTATGTAGCTAACAAAATAGGTATAAAAAATAAATCCAAATTGTCAACCTTAACACTAAGTTGATTCGCTAAAAAAACTTACGATACATTCATAGAAAATCGTTGTAACTAAATTTTCAAATGGCATATCTCAGTGGTTTTCAACCGATTTTCTCAGTTTTTCACCAATCTCTTAGTCATCTCTTCTAGTTTCTGGACATTGCATATTGTATCTAGGGTTTCAATTTTTCACTAGAGCTGTGGGAGTAAAGCAACGGATTGAAAAATCTATTTTGGAATATGTTTATTTTCACTACCAAAAATGATATCTATTCTATATAGTGATGGAAGATAAAATAACAAATAAAAGACATCACCTGGAACATAAGAACACATTTTGAGCATCCCTACTATGCATACGATGATAATTCGTACCTTTAGGAACCACTTTATACTACACGATGTGAAACTTCAGAAAATGTTTTCAAGCATGTTCTACTGTGAACTTGTTAAAATAAATGTAAACTATATACGAAACTGTGTGATAATAAATTATGATGTTCTAGGATCTCCAGACTGTACTGAATTTGAATCAAATGGTCTACCAGATCAACCAAGGCTTCCATGATGCCCCAGCCGCAGTATCAACCCAATCATGTCCTCCAGTATTTGTCTTTCACTTTCGTCAAAATCAAACTTATGAGATGTTAAGATCTCCAAATTGTCCTGGATTTTGAATCAAATGGTCTACCGAATCACCAAGGCTTCCATGATGTCCCATACCGGTATCACAATTATATCCTCCGCGTATTTACCTTTCACGTGTCTCAATCGAGCATTTGAGATGTTGTAAGATCTCAAATTGTCCTGAAGCTTGAGTAAAATTCATCGAATCAACCAAGGCATCCATGATGTCCTCAGCCGCAGTGTCAACCCAATTATTCCTCCAGTATTTATCTTTCCTTGCGTATCAAATCCAGGCATCTGAGTTGTTGTAAGATCTCAAATTGTCCTGGAGTTTGAGAAAATGGTCTATCAATCAACCACGCATCCATGATGTCCTCCGCCGTAGTATGAACCCTATTATGTTCTCCAGTATTTGTCTTTCACTTCCATCTCAAATCCAGGCATATGAGATGTTGTAAGATCTCCAAATTGCCCTGGCGTTTGAGTAAAATGGTCTATCGAATCAACCAAGGCATCCATTATGTCCTCAGCCGCGGTGTCAACCCAATTATGTCCTCCGAGTATTTATCTTTCACTTGCGTCTCAAATCCAGGCATTGGAGATGTTGTAAGATCTCAATGTCCTGGAGTTTGATAAAATTCTATCAATCACTCGGCTTCCATGATGTCCTCTGCGCAGGTTCACCCCCAATTAATCTCTGATTATTTTCTTTCTTGCGTCTCAAATCCAGGCATATGAGATTTTGTAAGATCTCCAAATTTTCTTGCAGTTTGAATCAAATAGTCTAACGAATCAACCAAGGCTTCCACAAGTCCCCAGCCGCAGCATCACAATTATGTCCCCTGAAGTTTGTCTTTCACTTGCGTTGCACTTTCAGGCAAATGAGTTGTTGTAAGATCTCAAATTGCCCCATGAGTAAAATGGTCTATCAATCAACCATGGCTTATGATGTTCCCAGACGCGTTTCAACTCAGTTATGTCCTCCAGTATTTATATTTTACTTGCGTCTCAAATCCAGGCAATTGAGATGTTGTAGGTCTCAAGTTTTCCGGAGTTTGAATCAAATGGTCTACCGAATCAACCAAGGTTTCCATGATGTCCCCAGCCTCGATATCAACTCTTTTATGTCCTTCGAGTATTTGTCTTTCACTTGCACCTCAAATCCAGGCATATGAGATGTTGTGAATCTCCAATGTCCTGGAGTTTGAGTAAATGGTCTATCGAATCAACCACGCTTCTATGATGTCCTCTGCCGTAGTATGAACCCTATATGTCCTCCGAGTATTTGTCTTTCATCCCATCTCAAATCCAGGCATTTGAGATGTTCTAAGTTCTCAATTGTCCTGGATTTTGAGTAAAATGGTCTATAGAATCAACCAAGGCCTCATGATGTTCTCAGTCGCAGTATAAACACCGACAACCGCCGTGTCACCCCATGGAAAATAATTCAAATTCGCTGCCCACGACGCCATGATGAAAAATCATCGAACACTACCGCCACCCGCATAATGGCTCGCGAAGTTTTCGTAGCTCAGCCACCAACCTACGTATTAACATTACGGCGAGTTGTGTCTTAGCTCATTTGACAGGAGCATCGCGAAAAAGCGAATGACCGTTAAACAGTGTGAGACAATCAGAGAACGCCAGTGACACTCGGTTCGTCGGTGGTATAAACCCTATCATGTCCTCCGAATAATTGTCTTCACCAGTCTCAAATCCAGGCATAGGGGATGTTGTAAGATCTTCAAATGGTTCTAGAGTATGGGCAAAATGGTCTATTGAATCAACCAAAGCTTTCATGATGTCGTCAGCCCCGATATCAACTCTTTTATTCCTCGAGTATTTGCATTTCATTTGCGCCTCAAATCAAGGCAATTGAGATGATGTAAGATCCAAATTATCCTGGAGTTTGTGAAATGGTCTATCAATCAACCAAGGCTTCCATGAAGTCTCTGCTTGTCTTTCACTTGCGTCTCAAATCCAGGCAAATGAGATGTTGTAATATCTCCACAGACAACAGATATTGAGGCTGGCATCCGATACTTGTGTAAACATCCGCAACCGTTAATTCAAATGAATTTTAAATTAGGACCGCGTTTGGCAATCGATTGGAGATGGCGCCAGGATGATTGTTATTAAAAACGCAGCCCAAATGCGGTTGTCAAATGCATTGCTGCTTCGACGGTTGTTAATCAGCTGCATCCTTATGTGCCGCACACAGTTGAGTAGATGGCAGTAGTAGGCCAACTATATCAGTTCAAAAGTTTACAGGATTTTCAATAAAATTTGTCCTAGCTTAATATCTGTTATCTGTGATATCTTCTAAATGTCCTGGAGTTTGATCAAATAGTCTGAAAATCAACCAGGCTTCCATGCTATTTTCAGCAGCGGTATCAACCCAATAATGCTCTCCAGTCCAAGTTCCACTTACGTCACAAATCAGGCATATGAGATGTTAAAGATTCAAATTGTCCTGGAGTTTGAAACAAATGCCTACCGAATCAACGATGCCCATAATATCCCCACAGTTTCAACACAATTATTTCCTCAGTATTTGTCTTTCCGCTCACAAATCCAGACATATCATGTTGGAAGATCTCCTAATATTCTGGAGTTCAAATCAAATGGTCTACAGAATCACAAAACTTCATGAGTCCTACCACAGATCAACTCAATTACGTCTCCGAGTATTGACTTTCTCGTGCGTCAAATCCAGGCATATGAGATGTTGTAAAATCTCCAAAGTCCTGGAGTTTGATTCAAATGGCCTACCGAATCAACCAAGGCTGCCAGATGTCAGCCACGATATCAACGCAATTTAGTGGACATAATTGTTTTAAATTACTTCAAATGAACCACGACTTGCAAATCAACCCTACGAAATATGTCTCCAGCAGATGTTTTATCCAATCTTCCGAGCCCATGCACATTTTGGTACATGAAAATTCGATGTTATTAGTCCTCCAAATCGCCCTGGATGTGATCAAGTTGTCTTCAACAAATCAACCTCGCCTGGAACTATGTCTCCAGCGAAGGTATGTATCTAATCATGTCTTCCGAGCTCATGCACACATTTAGTCGAGTCAAGTACGAGACACTAAAGAACCTCACATATCTGGATTACAATTGAAAATTGTCTTATGACAAGTCATTACCCAATTCATGCAGCTAGTTGACAGTTTACCGAGTGTGAGAGATTTCTGCTGCCGTGACTAC